>NW_012287236.1:0-2071 GCF_000151885.1 Dipodomys ordii
TCCTCGCTGGGTCCCCCGCTGTGCCCCGCTGTGTCCCCATGTGTCACGCTCTGTCTTCGCTGTGTTTCCCTCTGTGTCCCGCTGTGTCCTTGCTGTGTCCCCCACTGTGTCCCCGCTGTGACCCGATGTGTCACTGCTGTGTCCCCCGCTGTGTCCCGCTGTGTCCCCCCTGTGTCCCCCACTGTGTCCCGCTCTTTCCCGCTGTGTCCTTGCTGTGTCCCCATTTTTGTCCCGCTGTGTCCTCTCTGTGTCCCCCGCTGTGTCCCGCTGTGTCCCCATGTGTCACGCTGTGTCCTCTCTGTGTATCCCTCTGTGTCCCGCTGTGTCCTCGCTGTGTCCCACACTGTGTCCCCGCTGTGACCCGCTGTTTCCCTGCTGTGTCCCCCGCTCTGTCTCCTGCTGTGTCCCGCTGTGTCCCCGGCTGTGTCCCCCGCTGTGTCCCACTCTTTCCCGCTGTGTCCTGCTGTGTCCATGCTATGTCCCCATTTGTGTTCCGCTGTGTCCTCTCTGTGTCCCCTGCTGTGTCCCACTGTGTCCCCATGTGTCACACTGTGTCCTCTCTGTGTATCCCTCTGTGTCGCGCCGTGTCCTCGCTGTGTCCCCCATTGTGTCCAGGCTGTGACCCGCTGTGTCCATGCTGTGTCCCCGCTGTGGCCCGCTGTGTTCCGTTGTGTCCCGATGTCCACCGCTCTGTCCCGTTGTGTCCCCGCTGTTTGCGTGTGTGTTCCTGCGGTCCCCCGCTGTGTCCGCCGCTGTGTCCCGCTGTGCCCTCGCTGTGTCCCCAGCTGTGTCCCGCTGTGTCCCCCACTGTGTCCCCCACTGTGTCCTGCTGTGTCCCCCGCTGTGTCCCGCTGTATCCCGCGGTGTCCCCGCTGTCCGCCATTGTGTCACCTCTGTCCCCCGCTGTGTCCTCCGCTGTGTCCCGCTGTGTCCTCGCTGTGTCTCACTGTGTCCCCCCTTTGTCTCTGCTGTGTCCTGCTGTGTCCGTGGTCTGTCCACGCTGTGTAACCGCTGAGTCCCTCTGTGTCCCCACTGTGTCCCACTGTGTCCCCGCTGTGTCCCCGCTGTGTCCTCCTGTATCCCGCTGTGTCCTCGCTGTGTCCTTCTGTATCCCGCTGTGTCCCCCGCTGTGTCCTCCATGCTGTGTCCCCAGCTGTGACCCGCTGTGTCCATGCTGTGTTCCCCGCTGTGTCCCGCTGTGTCCCGTTGTGTCCTCGCTGTGTCCCCGCTGTGTCCCGCTATCTGCCGCTGTGTCCCGCTGTGTCCTGCTGTGTCCGCCTCTGTGTCCCCCGCTGTGTCCCGCTGTGTCCCCGCTGTGCCCCCGCTGGGTCCCGCTGTGTCCCGCAGTGTCCCCGCTGTGTCCCCGCTGTGTTCCGCTGTGTCCCTTGTGTGTCCTGGCTGTTTAACCTCTATTTCCCTCTGTGTCCACGCTGTGTCCAACTTTGTCTCGCAGTGTCACCCTACGTCCCCGCTGTGTCCTCGCTGTGTCCTTCTGTATCCCGCTGTGTCCCCCGCTGTGTCCCCCACTATTTCCCTGCTGTGACTTGCTGTGTCCATGCTGTGTCCCCCGCTGTGTCCCGCTGTGTCCCGCTGTGTCCCGCTGTGTCACGCTGTGTGCTTGCTCTCCACCGGTGTGTCCCCCGCTGTGTCCCGCTGTGTCCTGCTGTATCCCTGCTGTGGCCCACTGTGGCCTGCTGTGTCCCCGCTGTGTCCCCGCTGTGTCCCGATGTGTACCGCTGTGTCTGCCGCTGTGTACCCCGCTGTGTCCTGCTGTGTCCCCCGCTGTGTCCTGCTGTGTCCTCGATGTATCCCCCGCTGTTTTACGCTGTTTCCCCCGCTATGATCCCCTGTGACCCCCGATGTATCAAGCTGGGGACTGAACAGAGTCCAAAGCAGAGTTGCGCTATGTTCCACAACTAATTACTGTTGAGTCCACAATGTGTACCCAACTATGCCTCCAAAAGAGTACACACAAGACGAATCACAGAATCCCTGAATATCCCTGCTATATACATGACATAGCTCACTAGCCCCAGTAGAGTAACCATGTACCCCGAAAAGCCTACCCTAG
>NW_012287237.1:0-6744 GCF_000151885.1 Dipodomys ordii
TTGTGTTACCCACTGTGTCCCGTTGTGCCCTGCTGTGTACCCCCTGTGTCCCGCTGTGTACCGATGTGTCCCCGCTATGTCCCCGCTGTGTCTCCCTGCTGTCCCCCGCTGTGTCCCCACTGTGTTCCGCTGTGTCCCGCTGTGTCCTCGGTGTGTCCCCGCTGTTTCCTGCTGTGTCCTGCTGTGTCCGGCTGTGTCCCCGCTGTCCCCCGCTGGGTCCCCTGCTGTGTCCCCGCTGTGTCCAGCTCTGTCCAGTTTTGTCCCGCTGTATCCTGCTGTGTCCCAGCTTTGTCCCCAGCTTTGTCCCCGCTGTGTCCCGCTGTGTCCCGCTGTGTCACCCGCTGTGTCCCGCTGTGTCCCCTGCTGTGTCCCCCACTGTGTCCGGCTGTGTCCCACTGTGTCCCGTTGTGTCCTTGCTGTGTCCCCGCTGTGTTCTGCTGTGTATATCTGTGTCCCCGCTGTCCCCCTCTCTGTCTCCTGCTGTGTCCCCCGCTGTGTCCCCGCTGGGTCCCGCTGGGTCCCTCTGTGTCCCCGCTCTGTCCCCGCTGTGTCCCCCTGTGTCCCTGGGGTGTCCTCACTGTGTAACCGCTAAGTCATTCTGTGTCCCCGTAGTATCCCACTGTGTCCCCCTCTGTTTCCCCGCTGTGTCCCGCTGTGTCCTTGCTGTGTCCTCTGCTGTGTCCCATTGTGTCCCCCACTGTGTCCCCCACTGTGTCCCACTGTGTCCCCCGCTGTGTCCCGCTGTGTCCCGCTGTGTCCCCGCTGTCCGCCGGTGTGTCACCGCTGTCCCCCGCTGTATCCCACGCTGTGTCCCGCTGTGTCCTCGCTGTGTCTCACTGTGTCCCTGCTGTGTCTCCGCTGTGTCCCGCTGTGTCCCTGGTGTGTCCTCACTGTGTAACCGCTGAGTCCCTCTGTGTCCCCGCTGTGTCCCACTGTGTCCCCCGCTGTGTCCCTGCTGTGTCCCCGCTGTGTCCTCCTGTGTCCCGCTGTGTCCTCGCTGTGTCCTTCTGTATCCCGCTGTGTCCCCCGCTGTGTCCCCCACTCTTTCCCCGCTGAGACCCGCTGTGTACATGCTGTGTCCCCCGCTGTGTCCCGCTGTGTCCCCCGCTGTGTGACCCCCTGTATTCCCCACTGTCTGCTGTGTTCCGCTGTGTCCCGCTGTGTGCCTGCTGTCCCCTGTGTGTCCACGCTGTGTCCCATGCTGTGTCCCGCTGTGTCCCCGGGTGTGTCCCCAGCTGTGTCCAGCTCTTTCCCGCTGTGTCCCGCTGTGTCCTTGCTGTGTCCCCATTTGTGTCCCGCTGTGTCCTCACTGTGTCCCCCACTGTGTCCCGCTGTTGACCCGCTGTGTCCCTGCTTTGTCCCCGCTGTGTCCCGTTGTGTCCCGCTTTGTCCCACTGTGTCCCCGATGTCCCCCGCTGTGTCCCGTTGTGTCCCCGCTGTCCGCATGTGTGTCCCCGCTGTCCCCCGCTGTGTCCCCCGCTGTGTCCTGCTGGGTCCTCGCTGTGTCCCCGCTGGGTCCCGCTGTGTCCCTGGTGTGTCCTCGTTATGTAACTGCTATGTCCCTCTGTTTCCCCGCTGTGTTCCACTGTGTTCCGCAGTGTCCCCCTATGTCCCCGCTGTGTCCTCGCTGTATACCCCGATCTGTCCCACTGTGTCCCCCACTGTGTCCCCGCTGTGTCCCCGCTGTGTCCTCCTGTGTCCCACTGTGTCCTCGCTTTGACCTCCGCTGTGTCCCAGTGTGTCCCCAGCTGTGTCCCGCTGTGACCACCGCTGTGTCCCAGTGTGTCCCCCGCTGTGTCCCGCTGTGTACTCGCTGTGTCCCTTGCTGTGTCCCACTGTGTCACCTGCTGTGTCCCCCAATGTGTCCCGCTGTGTCCCCCGCTGTGTCCTGCTGTGTCCCGCTGTGTCCCCGCTGTCCGCCGGTGTGTCACCACTGTCCCCCGCTGTATCCCACGCTGTGTCCCGCTGTGTCCTCGCTGTGTCTTACTGTGTCCCTGCTGTGTCTCCGCTGTGTCCCGCTGTGTCCCTGGTGTGACCTCGCTGTGTAACCGCTGAGTCCCTCTGTGTCCCTGCTGTGTCCCACTGTGTCCCCCGCTGTGTCCCCACTGTCCCCTGCTGTGTCCCTCGCTGTGTACCTCTGTGTCCCGTTCTGTCCTCGCTTTGTCCCCGCTATGTCCTGCTGTGTCCCTGATGTGTCCGTGCTGTGTTCCACTCTCTCCCACTGTGTGCAGCTCTGTGTCCTCCGCTGTGTCCCCCGCTGTGTCCCGGTGTGTCCCGCTTTGTCCCCGGCTATGTCCCGCTGTTTCCCACTGTGCCCCTGCTGTGTTCCTGCTGTGTCCCGCTGTGTACCCCGCTGTGTCCCACTGTGTCCCCCGTTGTGTCCCTGCTGTGTCCCTTTGTGTCCCGCTGTGTACCCTGCAGTGTCCTGCTGTGTCCCCCGATGTGTCCCGCTGTGTCCCGCTTTGTCCCCGGCTGTGTCCCCTGCTGTGTCCCGCTCTTTCCCGCTTTGTCCCGCTGTGTCCTTGCTGTGTCCCCATTTGTGCCCCGCTGTGTCTGCGCTGGGTCCGCCGCTGTGTCCTGCTGTGTCACCATGTGTCACGCTGTGTCCTCGCTGGGTCCCCCGCTGTGTCCCCGCTCTGTCCCTCTTGTGTTCCACTCTCTCCCGCTGTGTGCGGCTCTGTGTCCCCTGCTGTGTCCCCCGCTGTGTCCCGCAGTATTCCGGTGTGTCCCGCTTTGTCCCCCGCTGTGTCCCACTGTTTCCCACTGTGCCCCTGCTGTGTCCCCGCTGTGTGCCTCTGTGTACTCTGCTGTGTCCCACTGTGTCCGACTGTGTGCCCCCTTTGTTCCCCTCTGTGTCCTGCTGTGTCCCCTGCTGTGTCCCCGCTGTGTCCCGCTGTGTCCCCGCTGTGTAACGCTGGGTCCCCCTTTGTGTCCCGCTGTATCCCCCGCTGTGTCCTCGCTGTGTCCCCCGCTGTGTCCCCGCTGTGTCCCGCTGTGGGGCCCTGTGTCCTGCTGTGTCCCCTGCTGTGTCCCCCACTGTGTCCCGCTGTGTCCCGCTGTGCCTTGCTGTGTCCCTTGCTGTGTCCCTCTGTGTCCCGCTTTGTCCTCGCTGTGTCCCCTGCTATATCCCGCTTTGTTCCCACTCTGTCCCGCTGTGTCCCCGCTGTGTCCCGCTGGGTCCCCCGCTATATCCTGCTCTGTCCCCCGCTGTGTCCCGCTGTGTCCCTGCTGTATCTCCGAAGTGTCCCACTTTGTTCCCCACTGTGTCCCGCTCTGTCCCGCTGTGTCCCCCGCTGTGTTCCCCTCTGTGTCCTGCTGGGTCCGGCTGTGTCCCTCTGCATCTCGCTGTGTTCCTGCTGTGTCCCGCTCTGTCCTCGCTTTGTCCCCGCGATGTCCCGCTGTGTCCCCGCTGTGTCCCTGCTGTGTTCCACTCTCTCCCGCTGTGTGCGGCTCTGTGTCCCCCGCTGTGTCCCCCGGTGTGTCCCGCTGTATCCAGGTGTGTCCCGCTTTGTCCCCCACTGTGTCCCGCTGTTTCCCACTGTGCCCCTGCTGTGTCCCCGCTGTGTCCCGCTGTGTACCACACTGTGTCCCAATGTGTCCCGCTGTGTGCCCCCTTTTTTCCCTGTGTCCTGCTGTGTCCCCTGCTGTGTGCCCGCTGTGTCCTGCTGTGCCCCGCTGTGTAACGCTGTGTCCCCCTTGTGTCCAGCTGTGTCCCCTGCTGTGTCCCCGCTGTGACCCGCTGTGTCCCCGCTGTGTAACTCTGTGTCCCCCTTTGTGTCCCGCTGTGGCCCCCGCTGTGTCCTGGCTGTGTCTCTTTGTGTCCCCCGGTGTCCCGCTGTGTACCCCGCAATGTCCTGCTGTGTCGCCCGATGTGTCCCGCTGTGTCCCCCGGTGTTCCCACTGTGTACCGCTGTGTCCCCGCTGTGTCCCCTGCTGTGTCCCGCTCTGTCCCCGGCTTTGTCCCCCGCTGTGTCCCGCTCTTTCACGCTGTGTCCTGCAGTGTCCTTGCTGTGTCCCCATTTGTGTCCCGCTGTGTCCTCGGTGAGACCCCCGCTGTGTCCCGCTGTGTCCCCATGTATTATGCTGTGACCTCGCTGTGTATCCCTCTGTGTCCCGCTGTGTCCTTGCTGTGTCCCCCACTGTGTCCCCGCTGTGACATGATGTGTGCCTGCTGTGTGCCCCGCTGTGTCCCTGCTGTGTACCTTTGTGTCCAACTGTGTCCCGCTGTGTACCCCGCAGTGTCCTGCTGTGTCACCCGATGTGTCCCGCTGTGTCCGGCTTTGTCCCCCCTGTGTCCCGCTGTGTCCCTGCTGTGTCCCCTGCTGGGTCACGCTGTGTCCCCGGCTGTGTCCCCCGCTGTGTCCCGCTGTTCCACGCTGTGTGCTGCTGTGTCCTTGCTGTGTCCCCATTTGTGTCCCGCTGTGTCCTCGCTGGGTCCCCCGCTGGGTCCCGCTGTGTCCCCATGTGTCACGCTGTGTCCTCGCTGTGTATCCCTCTGTGTCCCGCTGTGTCCTTGCTGTGTCCCCCACTGTGTCCCCGCTGTGACCCGATGTGTCCCTGCTGTGTCCTCCGCTGTGTCCCGCTGTGTCCCCGGCTGTGTCCCCCGCTGTGTCCCGCTCTTTCCCGCTGTGTCCTTGCTGTGTCCCCATTTTTGTCCCGCTGTGTCCTCTCTGTGTCCCCCGCTGTGTCCCGCTGTGTCCCCATGTGTCACGCTGTGTCCTCTCTGTGTATCGTTCTGTGTCCCGCTGTGTCCTCGCTGTGTCCCACACTGTGTCCCCGCTGTGACCTGCTGTGTCCCTGCTGGGTCCCCCGCTTTGTCCCCTGCTGTGTCCCGCTGTGTCCCCCGCTGTGTCCCCCGCTGTGTCCCGCTCTTTCCCGCTGTGTCCTGCTGTGTCCTTGCTGTGTCCCCATTTGTGTTCCGCTGTGTCCTCTCTGTGTCCCCCGCTGTGTCCCGCTGTGTCCCCATGTGTCACAATGTGTCCTCTCTGTGTATCCCTCTGTGTCCCGCAGTGTCTCCCATTGTGTCCGCGCTGTGACCCGCTGTGTCCATGCTGTGTCCCCGCTGTGTCCCGCTGTGTCCCGTTGTGTCCCGATGTCCACCGCTGTGTCCCGTTGTGTCCCCGCTGTTTGCAGGTGTGTTCCCGCGGTCCCCCGCTGTGTCCCCCGCTGTGTCACGCTGTGTCCTCGCTGTGTCCCCAGCTGTGTCCCACTTTGTCCCCTGCTGTGTCCCACACTGTGTCCCACTGTGTCCCCCGCTGTGTCCCGCTGTGTCCCGCTGTGTCCCCGCTGTCCGCCAGTGTGTCACCGCTGTCCCCCGCTGTGTCCTCCGCTGTGTCCCGCTGTGTCCTCGCTGGGCCCCCGCTGTGTCCTGCTGTGTCCCCATGTGTCACGCTGTGTCCTCGCTGTGTCCCCCGCTATGTCCCCGCTCTGTCCCTCTTGTGTTCCACTCTCTCCCGCTGTGTGCGGCTCTGTGTCCCCTGCTGTGTCCCCTGCTGTGTCCCGCAGTATCCTGGTGTGTCCCGCTTGGTCCCCCGCTGTGTCCCACTGCTTCCCACTGTGCTCCTGCTGTGTCCCCGCTGTGTGCCGCATTGTACCCTGCTGTGTCCCACTGTGTCCGAATGTGTGCCCCCTTTGTTCCCCTCTGTGTCCTGCTGTGTCCCCTGCTGTGTCCCCGCTGTGTCCCGCTGTGTCCCCGCTGTGTAATGCTGGCTCCCCCTTTGTGTCCCGCTGTATCCCCCGCTGTGTCCTCGCTGTGTCCCCCACTGTGTCCCCGCTGTGTCCCGCTGTGTCCCGTTGTGGCCTTGCTGTGTCCCTTGCTGTGTCCCTCTGTGTCCTGCTTTGTCCTCGCTGTGTCCCCTGCTATATCCCTCTTTGTTCCCCGCTCTGTCCCGCTGTGTCCCCGCTGTGTCCTGCTGTGTCCCCCACTATATTCTGCTCTGTCCCCCGCTGTGTCCCGCTGTGTCCCGCTGTGTCCCTGCTGTATCCCCGATGTGTCCCACTGTGTACCCCACTGTGTCCCGCTCTGTCCCGCTGTGTCCCCCGCTGTGTTCCCCTCTGTGTCCTGCTGTGTCCGAGCTGTGCCCCGCTGTGTCTCGCTGTGTTCCAGCTGTGTCCCGCTGAGTCCCCGTTGTTCCCCGGTTTGTCCCCACTGTCCCCCGCTGTGTCCCTCGCTGTGTACCTCTGTGTCCCGCTCTGTCCTCGCTTTGTCCCCGCGATGTCCCGCTGTGTCCCCGCTGTGTCCCTGCTGTGTTCCACTCTCTCCCGCTGTGTGCGGCTCTGTGTCCCCTGTTGTGTCCCCCGCTGTGTCCCGCTGTATCCCGGTGTGTCCCGCTTTGTCCCCCGCTGTGTCCCGCTGTTTCCCACTGTGCCCCCGCTGTGTCCCGCTGTGTACCAAACTGTGTCCCACTGTGTCCCGCTGTGTGCCCCCTTTGTTCCCCTCTGTGTCCTGCTGTGTCCCCGGCTGTGTCCCCCGCTGTTTCCCGCTGTGTCCCCATGTGTCACGCTGTGTCCTCTCTGTGTATCCCTCTGTGTCTGGCTGTGTCCCTGCTATGTCCCTGCTGTGTCCCGCTGTGTCCCGCTGTGTCCCCGATGGCCCCCGCTGTGTCCCGCTGTGTCCCGATGTGTACCTCTGTGTCTGCCCCTGTGTACCCCGCTGTGTCCTGCTGTGTCTCCCACTGTGTCCTGCTGTGTCCTTGCTCTGTCACCCCGCTGTTTCCCGCTGTGTCCCCCACTGTATCCCCCCCT
>NW_012287238.1:0-683 GCF_000151885.1 Dipodomys ordii
AGAATGAATGATGTCAGGAGCGCGCGGGGCGCAGCGCGCAAGGCGCCTTTTTTCGCGCGCCGCGCGGGGCCGCGGTAAACACCGAGCCCGGAGCGAGTGAGCCAGCGAGCGTGCGCCGCGCTGCGCTTGGCCGCGGGGCTGAGCCGGCCCCGGGAGACCCCGCCCTCGACGCGCACCGAGGCCTCCCTCCGCCGCCCCCAGCCCGGCCCCTCGGGCCGCCTAGTGCCGCCTCGGCGGGGGCGGCGGCCCCAGGTGCCAGCCGCAGAGCCGGAGGACGAGACCCCGGGCAAACTTTCTCCGCGCTTAGGCCTGTGGGTGGAGCTGGTGGCTGCGGCTGCCGCAGCCGCTCGCCCCGTCCCTGGCCGATCCTCCCTTCCTTCCCCCCACCACACTCCGGGAGCAAGTGCCTTCAATCCCGGAGCGTCGGCAGCCCCCGCCGCCAGCGGGTAAGGATCGCGCCCGCCCCGGGCTGCAGGATCGTTAGTGCAGGGGGCCCGGGCTGGTAGTCGGTCTGGGTGGGTGGGTGGGTGGGGGGATCCCTTTTGCTGGCCGATTACCCGGGACTTCGTTGCTTCGGGTTTGATCTGCATGCGGATGTTGGTTGGGTGGGTGGCTGTGGACCTTGGGCTCATTCATTTTCTGTTCTTTTCAGGTTTGTAAAGGTTTAAGGTTAAACTTTAAGA
>NW_012287239.1:0-2574 GCF_000151885.1 Dipodomys ordii
GCATCCAACACACCTGTACATGACCCTGACACCTGACTAGAACAGCTTGTGGGTGGGAGGCTCAGCTGGGCCCCAGAGTCCATCGCCAGCAGGTGGAGCCCCTCTCGTGAGCAGCACCAAAAGCAGCTGCAAGACCAAGAACATGCTTGCTATTCCTCTCAGGGACCTCAGAGAGGCCCACCCTTCTCCATCTCCCCCCCGCCCCGCCCCCGCCCTGCACCCTAAGCCTCTCTACTCCTCTCAGGTACTTAAATTCTTCACACTAAGGTCTTGAGTTCCAGTTCAGTTTCAAATCTCCTACCTCTGCATTTCAATTTTCATTGCTGTCTAAAAACAACAAAAAACAGGAAGGCAGCTGGACTCTGGTGGGTCATACCTGTCATCCTACCTACTCAGGAGGCTGAAATCTGAGGATCATGGTTCATAGCTAGCCCTGGCAGGAAAGTCCAGGAGGCTTTTATCTCCAATTAACCACTCAAAAATTGGGAGTGGAGCTGTGGCTCAAAGTGGTAGAGTGCTAGCCTTAAGCAGAAAGGCTCATTCAGCACCCAGGACCTGAGTTCAACCCCCAGGACCAACACACACACACACACACACACACACACAGCAAAAGCAAAAAACATGAACGAAAAGTAGTGCTGGGCATGGTGGCACCTTCCACATGTGGAAGGTAGAAGAAGGAGAATTGGAAGGGACAGGAGGATAGGGCCAGGCTGCATATGGAGCTCCAGTCTTCAAAAACCCAAACAAACAAAAAAGCATGAAGAAAGATAAGAAAAGGCCAGACAGCTAACTTTTGGGCAGTGTGTTTTGCTTTGCAATGAATCTTAACCTTACCAACTGTCCCCTTACCCTATTCTAAGTTTGCTGCACTGCCTTTTCCTGCCAAACCCTATGTTCCTTCCACTTAACAGTATTGGAATATTATAGTATTGTAAATCAAGAGATTTTTAGGGCTCATCTTACAATAGCAATGTTGGTTTATGTAGAAACTCTCTGACACATTCAACTTTGATCTATTAGGTTTCCTCATATAGGATAAGAATGGGTGGTATTTATTGGATGCTTTTTTCTTTTGGCTCCGGTCATGGGGCCTGAACTCTGGGCCTGGGCGCTGTCCCTCAGCTCTTCAGCTCAAGGCTAGCGCTCTACCACTTGAGCCACAGCACCACTTCCGGCTTTTTGTCTTTTTTTTGCTTATGTGGTGCTGGGGAATTGAACCCAGGGCCTCATGCATGCAAGGCAAGCGCTCTACCATTGAGCCACCTTCCCAGCCCATGGATGCTTATTTTTTAACTTTTATTTATTTATTTATTTTGTTGGTCATGGGGCCTGAACTCTGGGCCTGGGCACTGTCCCTCAACTCTTCAGCTCAAGGCTAGCATTCTACCACTTGAGGCACAGTGCCACTTCTGGCCTTTTCTGCTTATGTGGTACTGAGGAATCAAACCCAGGGCTTCATGGATTCAA
Organism: Dipodomys ordii; assembly: GCF_000151885.1. Taxonomy (NCBI): domain Eukaryota; kingdom Metazoa; phylum Chordata; class Mammalia; order Rodentia; family Heteromyidae; genus Dipodomys; species Dipodomys ordii. The sequence continues at coordinate 1,471 of NW_012287239.1, forward strand.
GGCAAGCACTGTACCACTGAGCCACCTTCCCAGACCCAATTGGGTGCTTATTATAGGGCAAAACTGTGTTACATGAAAAAGTTCATTTTCCTTCACAATACTATTAGGTACTATAATTATCCCCACTTTAAAGAGGAAGAAATTGAGGCCTGCAGATGTCAACTGTTGCAGGGTATGGAGACTCAAACATGTCAGAATATTCCAGAAGAGATTTTTTTCAAAAAAGAAAATAAGAGCATGTGGGCACACACACACACCTGATGGGCATTTTAGGGTTGCATTATGGGTAATTACCCACAAGTCCTGTCCCTAAAACAAGCAAACAAAAATGACAAACACAAACTCTAGGAAAAATAAAAAGTTCACCTTTGAAGGAAATGGAAAGGTCAGTTATAAATGGAATTATAGTGACATAAAAATTTTGATATAACCAATGTCAGGATATGGCTAAATTGGAAGGCACGAGAGGAGAACAGGAAAGGTCTAGGTGAGGTGATGCTGTGAGCGAAAGATTGTCTTCCATGGGGCAAAATCAAGACTGAATGCCTAAAGCAGCAAGAATGAGTCATATAGGTTAATAGCCATCACAACAGCTCAAAAGATTTGAAAGGGAGGACTCTGGAGAGCAAAAACCAGGGGGAAAATGTCACAGAGAGAGAGGGGGGGGGAGGGAGGGAGGCAGGGAGGGAGGCAGGCAGAGAGTGGGGGGGGGGCGGTGCGGAGAATGAGAGAATTGTGTGTGTGAGCATAGAAAAGGGTACCCAGCCTTGAAAGGCGCCTCGGAGGGATGGTGCAGAGGGTAGTTTTGGATGGGTGGGCGGCTCAGCTAGGAGCTTCCGCGAACTCCTCCTAGACTAAGGTTCTGTAGTTTCCCAATAAGGGTCGTTTTGCTGTCTCAGGTGATAACCTGAGCCCAGGTGTGTATGCCTGGGTGCAGTAGCCTCGGCCTAATGGATTCTTGAAGCCAAGCCAGAAGGGATCTCAGGCAGTGATGCAACCAAATTTTCATGGCTCAGTGAAAAAAAAAAACCCAACTGAGGCCCACATCCAAGTGTCTTGCTCAAGTTCCCTAACTACATAGTGTATGCGGGGGGGGGGGAGATG
>NW_012287240.1:0-1059 GCF_000151885.1 Dipodomys ordii
TTCTCACTATTTTTATGACCCCAGCAGCAGCAGCAGCAGCAGCAGCAGCAGCAGCTCCCCCACCCGCCCAGCTCCCGATACAACGACTGATTGCAGTCAACACGCGTTGAAGTCCGTCGGAGGAAGCTGTACTGTGCGTGCGGCCCTGAGGATCGGGCTGCCCCGCAGATCCACGCTCCCGAGGCCGGGCAGCCTGAGCCCGGCTCCCCGCAGGCCACGCCAGATCCCTCCGGGCGCACAGTAGGCGCTTAACAAGTGGAACCGCGCACCACCGCCATTCTCCAGGCCAGGAGAGGATCCAGGGTCCAGGTGGGAAGAGACCGGGGTCCAGAGCCCCCGGCCACCCCGGCTCTCCGGGTCGCGGGGCGCGGCGCGGGGCGGGGCCGCAGCATCCTTTCCTCCTCCGCGCTCGTTCCGCCGATGCTCGCTCGAGTGTCGCGCGCGCGCGCGCAGGGAGGGGCGCGGGGCCGCGCACGCCGCCGTCGGGGGCGCGGGGGCCGCGCGGGCACGCGCACGGGCTGGTCTCTGCCCTAATGCGGCGGCTGGCGGCGAGAGGCGCTGCAGGGGACGCGGGGGAAGCGGCGGCGCCGGCCGCCCACAGCTCGGACTGCGCCCCGGGCGGGAGCCCCAGCCCTGGGAGGTAAGCGAGCGCGGGCACCGGGGGCGCGGGGGCCGTGGACGCCCATCTAGGGACGCCCCTGGTTCCCGCCCTCCTCCGTGACCCTGTCCGCACGGCGGCCGGCCCGGCCCCGGCCCCGGCCCCTGCCCCTTATGCCGGCAACGCCAGCCCCCCCCCCAGCACCCTCCCCCGCTGTCCGCACCGCCCTGCCCGCATCCTCACCGCTGTCCCGGCCCCTCTCCGACCCGCCTCATCCTCGAGCCCGGACGGCCCCGCCGCGTGCCTCAGTTTCCCTCGACCCCGCGGTTTGCATGGTCCCCTCCTCTGCTCTTCAGCCCTCCCCGGTTGGCCTCTCTCCTTGCCCTTCCCCAACCCCTCGTCCCGGACATCGCCCTGCCCAGGGCCTGGGCTTGCCCGCCTTGTGGTCTCGGTCCTGGGGT
>NW_012287241.1:0-4174 GCF_000151885.1 Dipodomys ordii
CATTGCCTGTCTCTGTGAAGTCTTGCATGCCTGTGACCAAATGAAAATTTTACCCCCTCACAATTATTTAAGCACCTCAAACTTTCTACTCCATGAGGCTACTTTTCCCTAAGAGTGTAAAAGTTGGATTTTTGAGGCCTACCCTGAGCAGACTCATTTCCTGCATCCTACCTCTGGGCCACAATGATTTTCTCCTCTTCAAAGTCTTCATCAGTGATCCTAAGCCATATCTCAGACATGCCAGTGTAAAACACACTGCCTTGCACATTGGGAAGAAAATCCTTCCAGAGACAAAAGCAGGATATTCTGATGGAATAAACTACATCATACAATTATAACATGCAAGTGGAAGAAATGGATTGACCCCCATCCCTTCTCAATGAGTGAATCTGTGACCTACACTGCCCTCTCTTCACTTCCCACATAGACAGGTGCCAGTAGTACTGCTGAGGCAGGAAGGATTAGGGATCTGGTGAAGACAATTTAGAAATAGGTATTTGGAAACATGGATATGCTATCTTTGTTTCAAACTGAAACACGAGGATCCTATCTTTTTATTTTCTATTTTTTAAAATTTTTATTGTGGAAATACTCTACAGAGGGATTACAATTACATGGATAAGATACTCAGTACATTTCTTAACATGCATTGTACCCTCCTCCTTTTTTTCTAATTTAATTTAATTTTATTTGTGAACATACTGTACAGAGGGGTTAAAATTACATGGGCAGGATAATGCGTACATTTCTTATCAAGCATTGCAGCCTCCTCCTTTGTTTACTCTTCACATCCCTTCCCAGCCTCCCCCCTCCCAATCCCAATCCCAATCCGAATCCTTCCCCTCCCCCCACCCACTCCACACCTGCACCAACATTGTAAAGCTCGTTTTGGACATGACAACTTGTACTTCTCATTGTTGCAACAGGTCCACCTGTATCCTTAAGTGACTTGTTTTTCCCCAACTCCTCCACAAGTTATACTGACATCAAATATAGTGAAAGCAGGGGTTATACTGTGGGGGAGGAACATACAAAGCAACAAAGAGATAATCTTATAAATGCGTTAGAAATACATGCATGAAAGAAAAAACATTAAAATACATATCTAAGGGTTCATTTTCCTGATATCACATTATCTGACCTTTTCCGCTTGACTCATACATATACTAGATATTGCAAATAAGGGAAACCATGGGAACTATGTTTCTTTGGGCCTGGCTTACTTCACTTAATATAATTTTTTCCAAGTTTTTCCATTTCCTAACAAATGGGGCAATGTCATTCTTTCTGATGGAAGCATAGAATTCCATTGTGTATATATACCACATTTTCTTGATCCATTCATCTACTGAGGGGCATCTGGGTTGGTTCCATATCTTAGCTATGGTAAATAATGCTGCAATAAACATAGTTGTGGTGGTAGCTTTAGTGTGGTCTTGTTTGTAAGCATTTGGGTAAATGCCCAAAAGTGGGATTGCTGGGTCATAGGGGAGTTCTATGTGAAGTCTTTTGAGGAACCTCCATACTGCTTTCCAAAGTGGTTAGACAAGTTTACATTCCCACCAACAATGAAGTAAGGTTCCTTTCTGTCCACATCCCCTCCAGCATCTGTTGTTATTAGAGTTCTTGATTTTTGCCGTTCTTTCTGGGGTGAGGTGATATCTCAATGTTGTTTTGATTTGCATTTGTTTTATGGCTAGGGATGTTGAACATTTCTTCATGTGTCTATTGGCCATCCTTCTTTCTTCTTCAGAGAAGTTTCTCTTTAAGTCTTTCGCCCACTTATTTATTGGGCAGTTGTTTCTTTGGGGATTTGTTGTTGGGGGATTTAATTTTTTGAGTTCCAAGTATATTTTAGATATGAGACCCTTGTCCGTTGTATGGCTAGTAAAGATCTTCTCCCAATCTGTGGGCTTTCTATTGATCTTGCTAGCTATGTCATTTGCCCTGCAGAAGCTCTGCAACTTTATGCAATCCCATTTGTCCAACCTTTCTTTGATTTGTTGTGTTTCCGGGTCTCTATTCAAAAAATTTCGGCCTGTGCCAAGGAGACCTAGGGTTTCTCCTATTCCATCCTGTAATGTTTTCAGAGTGTCTGCTTTGACTTCAAGGTCTTTGATCCATTTGGAGTTGATTCTGGTGCAGGGTGATATATAAGGATCTAGCTTTAGTTTTCTACATGTAGTTAACCAATTTTGCCAGCACCATTTACTGAAGAGGCTGTCTTTCTTCCATTCTATTGTTTTAGCTCCCTTATCGAAGATTAGATGGCTATAGGTCTGTAGGTTCATTTCTGGGTTTTCAATTCTATTCCATTGGTCCTGAGGTCTGTTCTTATGCCAATACCAAGCTGTTTTGATTACTATGGCTTTATAGTAGAGTTTGAAATTTGGTGTTGATATTCCTCCAGCAGTGTTCTTTCCGTTGAGGAGTGTTTTTGCTATTCGGGGTCTTTTATTGTTCCAAATGAATTTTTGGATTGCCTCTTCTATTTCCTTGAAGAATGAGGTTGGAATTTTGATAGGTATTGCGTTGAATTTGTAGATAGCCTTGGGAAGTATTGCCATTTTCACGATGTTAATCTTTCCAATCCAGGAACATGGGAGGCTTTGCCATTTTTTAAGTTCTGTGTTGATTTCCTTTTTCAAGATTTTAAAGTTTTCATCATAGAAGTCCTTCACTTCTTTAGTTAAACACCAATTCTTTAATTTAACCTTCACACTGACTTTAAATTCAGCAAACAATCTGATTTAAATTCTTAATACAAAACTAAGCTAACAAAATATCTACTTGTTCACTCTGTTGGTTTTTGTTGTTGTTGTTGTTGTTTTGGTTGGTCGTGGGGCTTGAACTCTGGGCATAGGCACTGTCCCTCAGCTTTTCAGTTCAAGGCGAGCGCTCTACCACGTGAGCCACAGCACCACTTCCGTTTTTTTCTAGTGGTTTATTGGAGATAAGAGTCTCATGGACTCTGCCCAGGCTGTCTTTGAACTGTGATCCTCAGATCTCAGCCTCCTGAGTAGCTAGGATTACAGGCGTGAGCCACTGGCACCCGCTTCTGTTGGGGTTTTAAGGAGAGATTTCAATTGAAAACGGAACACCTTCTGGATAAAGACTTCTTTATCTAACCCAATTAACCCAATTATATTATTCAACACCACACATTTTTTTAAGAATATGCAAAAAAGATACAACTTTGTCTCATGTAAAGGAATCCAGCTGTTCCAGCTGAAAAAGAAAAAGAGAGAGTGTGTGAAGAAAAACAAGTTGTGGTTTGTTAAAAATCACCACTGTTTTTAACTCTAGTTCTAGCACAGTTACAAAATGTCAAGCAACAACATGGTATCTATTGTCTATCTTCACTCAGCAGAAAGACAGTTGAACTAAAAATTACTAGTTAATAGGATGTTCCTTCACAAATAAGCTTGGCTGTCCCCTCAGAAATAAGAATGAAAAACTACTGTACCAGGCTGTGTGTTGAGGCTATAGTGGGGGAGGAGAAAGGGAAGTTTCTACTATCATTGAGCCTAGGGGATTTGGGAAAGAAAATGTCAAACAGAAAGAGGAATTAAGAAATCATATGGCAAAGAAAGTACTCTGAGAGTTAGAGTAGCTCACTGAGATCTAGAAAGGACTTTCTCAGGAAGACTTAGCTGAGTTCTGAAGAATAAGTAGGAGGAGTTGAAAAATAAAATGTGCAAATCAGGGAGAAAAGCATGTGTCAAGGCACAGAAGCTAGAGGGAAACTACCACATTTACAGAATTAAAAGAAATGTAATATGGTGGGACCACTCAACTGGGGTTTTCAAACATGCTCATTGGCATGTCACTTGCTATCTTTCTTCATCTTTTCTCTTTCCTTCTTTCTTTCTTTTTTTCTCCCTTCCCTTCTTTCCCTCTTTCTCTTTTTCCTTTCTTCTCTTCTTTTCTTCCCTTCCTTCTTTTACTTCCCCTTCCCTCCTTTTCTTTCTTTCCTTTCCTTCCTTCCTTTCTTTTCCTTCCTTTCTTCTTTCTTCCTTCCTTCTTTCCTTCCTTTCTTTTCCTTCCTTCCTTCCTTTCTTCCTTCCTCCCTTTCTTCCTTCCTTCCTTCCTTCCTTCCTTCCTTCCTTCCTTCCTTTCTTTCTTTCTTTCTTTCATTCTTTCTTTCTTTCTTTCTTTCCCCCCTCCCTCCCTT
>NW_012287242.1:0-1051 GCF_000151885.1 Dipodomys ordii
TGGCTCAAATGGTAAAATGGTTTGCCCTGGAGCACACAGAGGGTCGAGGACAATGCCCAGGCCATGAGGTCAAGCATCATGACTGCCATGGACAAAGTACGTCAGGAGGGATTGACAGAAAGAACGAAGGTAAGTAGCTATGCAAAGCAAGAAAGACAAGAAAGTATGAACGAAAGAACGAAAGAACGAATGAAAGAAAGTGAAAGATGGAAGGAAGGAAGGAAGGAAGGAAGGAAGATAAAGAGAAAAGAAAAAGGCCAACAGAGCAGTAAAAAAATAAATAAATCTCTGAAATTTGAGACTCCCTAAGTGTTAGGTTTCCAGGGCTAGGGGGTAGGGGAAATGGCCCCTCTGGGCACAGGACTCTCCTCTAGAAGTCCCCCCCCAGCAGCTGTAACCCAGGTCACTGATGCACCTGGGGATGGTCCCCCCCCCCCCCCCAGTCCCTGAAGTCAATCCGTATCTGTTATGGCCACACCTCCTCCCTGCCTTCTCCCTGTATATCAGTCTCCATCACTAGTTCCCCCTCCACATGCCTCCATGGGACAGGAGGGAAAAACAGAGAGAGCTGAGGGAAGGGATGACATTGTCCAAAAAGAAATGCATTCTTTATATGACTTATGTAACTGTAACCTCTCTGTACATTACCTTTATAAGATTTTGTTGTTGTTGTTGGTCATGGGACTTGAACTCTGGGCCTGGATACTGTCCCTCCATTCTTTAGCTCAAGGCTGGTGCTCTACCACTTGGCCACAGCGCCACTTCAAGCTTTTGAGTGGTTAATTGGAGATAAGAGTCTCATAGACTTTCCTGTCCAGGCTAGCTTTGAACCTCAATCCTCAGATCTCAGCCTCCTGAGTAGCTACGATTACAGGCATGAGCCAGTGGTGCCCAGCCTATAACATTTTTTTTAACGAACCTAGTGTATGTGTTTGTGTGTGTCTGTACACACATGTGCATATGTGGATATTGTGTATATTTTGCTCTGTTTTCTGTGTGGCATGTCCAACACAGCACCTAAGAAAATCTACAATCACAATTAGGAAATCGG
>NW_012287243.1:0-1154 GCF_000151885.1 Dipodomys ordii
AGCAGTAGAGCGCTCGCCTTGAGCTGAAGAGCTGAGGGCACAGTCACCCAAGTCCAGAGTTCAAGCCCCACGACTGACCCCCCCAATACAGAGTACTATGGCAGAGGCTACCAAAATGTACTTAACATGAGAACTAAGAATTGATTACTTGACATATAATAAATGTGAAATATCACCTCTTTCCTTTTATGTATCCCCTGTATGTACATTAATTGTTACTGTTTTGGGTTTTTTTGTTTAGTTTTGATTTTGTTTTTTTTACTGAGTTTCTATAAGTCCTGGGAACATCAAGAGTAATTAATGATTCTTAAAATCATGGGATTTGGAAAAACTCTATATAAGGTCATGTTTCAGATTTTTGAAGCCAATGGAAAACAATCCACAGATCATCTCTAAAATATCTTACAAATATAATGAGTTTTTACTTACCTAATAATGATATTTACTGCTAGCGTACTACTTTTAACTTGCATTAACTGTTCCAATCAGAATTGTCACAAGTTTTACATTAGGTGATTCCACCTGCGGATCCCTCTTTGTTGGAGTCAGCCCTCACCCATGCTTTATTCCTGCTAGTTCTTCAGAGATTTTGACACCTGAGTTCATGTTCTTCTCTGTAGTCCTACCGTTAATTGAATCCTTGATTATTTCAGCTTTAGTATCAGTTCCTTGATCTTGCTGAATTCTTCCTTCAGTGCGTTCCATCTGTGGTTTCTGTTTTCTTTCTGTGTATTCTGCAGCAATTGTATTTCTAACTTTAGAATATAAACTTCTGGAAGAATATTTTATTTCGTTGTTTTCTGCAAAATGATAACTATGTTGTTCTACTGCCTCTTTGCTCCAAGTTCTGGATTGGCCCTAAATCTTGTATGCATGCATGCATGCATGTATGTATGTAATGTAATGTACCAGTCCTGGGGCTTCAACTCAGGATGATCATCAGATCTCAGCCTTTTGAGTAGCTAGGGTTACAGCATGCACCATTTGCAAGAATGATGAGGTGGGATGAGTGGTAGAGAGGGATGGACAGATTATGTGTCTCTCTTGTGTTTGGGATAGAGGTTGGGGCAGTAAAGTACAAATGGAGTTTGTGTTAAATATGTCAAACTCTCATTCCATTTCAATAATTGAATGCTGCATTTAACTACTTCCTG
>NW_012287244.1:0-794 GCF_000151885.1 Dipodomys ordii
GAAAATCCTCAGATTGTCAGTGTCCCGAGTAGCTAGGATTACAGGCATGTGGTCACTGGTGTGTGGTTTTCATATATTTTCAAGCAAGTTCAAATTTTTGTTCTGAAGAGTCTAATCTGAGTAGTACATTTTTTTTTTCATGCTACATCACAGCAAAGTGTCCCGCATTGGTATTTTATTTAGTCGTGTATCAGTACAAAACAACGAGTTTGTCAACAACAGATCTTTTATATGATGATGTTCTCATAAGATTATATCATGTCCATTTTAATTTGCACAGTTAAATATCCTCTACTATGTTCACATGAATATAATATAATCTCTGAAGGCACAGTTCCAATTCCAGCTTCTTCTGTGATTAATGGGAGTTAAGAATTTCAAAAATGTGGGGCGCGGGTGGCTCACACCTGTAATCCTAGCTACTCAGGAGGCTGAGATATGAGGATTGCGGTTCAAAGCCAGACCAGGCATAAAAAGTCAGAGAGACTCTTATCTCCAATAACCACTAAAAAACCGGAAGTGGCACTGTGGCTCAAGCGGTAGAGCACTTACCTTGAGCTGAAGAGATGAGGGACAGCACTCAGACCCAGAGTTCAAGCAAAAAAAAAAAATTAAATAAATAGATTAATTAATTAATTAATTAATTAAAAATAAAGAATCTCAGCAATGTCTTACATGGGCTGGTTTCAAACCATGATCCTCAGATCTCAGCCTCCTGAGTAGCTAGTAAGTTTAATTATTGGTGTCATTTATAAAATTAATGACTCATTTTAATTCTGTTATGCAATTGTTTG
>NW_012287245.1:0-722 GCF_000151885.1 Dipodomys ordii
TCACTCGGGGTGACCCTTCCCCCCAGGGCTGCGGCCCCGGGTCCCAGTGGCCAGCGAGGCGCAGCGTTTGAATCGGGGCTTCGCCAGTTACAGGGCTCGGGGGCCCGAGGCGCGCAGACAGTTACCAAAAACCCGGGCGGCCGCGCACTGCGGGCGACGAGGGGCATCCTGGGAGGACTGCGGGGCGGCGGGGACCGACCCGGCACCACCGAGGTTCCGGGACCGGGAGGGAGGACGCCGAGCTCCAGCAGCCAGCGCGGGGCCGCGGCCGTTACCTCCCCGGACCCGCCGACCCTTCCCGCGCCCCGGCTCCGCGGGCTCGGGCGCGCAGAGGATCCCCGCGCCCGCCCCGCTCCGCCGTCGCGCCCCCCACCCGGCGGCCTCCTGCTCCCCCGCCCGGTAACGGCTCCAGGCCCCGCGGCTCCCCCGCGCTCCAGCCGCAATGCGCGCCGGCGGGGGAAGAGGGAGTCATCCGCCCCGGAATCGACGCAGCCGCCCGGGGCCGGGCTTGTGGGGGCGGCTGAGGGATCCCCCAGCAATTCCCGCCGGCCCTCTCCGCCCCTCACGGCGATCGGCGCCCCCACCCCAAGCTGGCGCGGCGCACCCCGCCCGTCGCCACGCCCACCGCCGCGCGCCAAGCCCACCAACGCCGTGCGCCACGCCCACCCCCGCCGCGCGCCCGCGTCCACTCCCGCCGCGCGCCTGGCGCGCGCAGCCGACTC
>NW_012287246.1:0-2451 GCF_000151885.1 Dipodomys ordii
CCGCCTGACTTACCGGCTTCTCGGCGCTGAGCTGCCGAGGCTATGGTGAGCGCCGGGCGAGGGGAGCGCGGCTCCGCGTCCCGGCTGCGCGGGGAGCCAGGCGTGGGCGCAGGCCGCTGGGAGCCGCCCGTCCCTCTGCCTTTAACGTTGCCGCCCGGCCCGGGCTCGCGACGCCCGGCGTTCATCCAAGAGGCTGACGGGGCCCCGCGCGCGGGCCGCGACGGCGGGCGAGCGGCACAAGCCGGGCCTCCGGCGGGGCGGGCGGGCGGGGCGGGCGGGCGGGCGGGGCGGGAAGGGCGAGCGGCACAAGCCGGGCCTCCGGCGGGGCGGGCGGGCGGGACGGGCGGGCAAGCGGGACCGGCGAGTGGGACGGGCGGGACGGGCGGGACCGGCGAGTGGGACGGGCGGGCGGGCGGGGCGGGAAGGGCGAGCGGCACAAGCCGGGCCTCCGGCGGGGCGGGCGAGCGGGACCGGCGAGTGGGACGGGCGGGACGGGCGGGCGGGCGGGACGGCGGCGGGGCGTTCTTTGTCTGGTAGAGCTGACCCCCAGCTGTTGGTTTCTGTTCTTTGTCTGGTAGAGCTGACCCCCAGCTGTTGGTTTCTGTTCTTTGTCTGGTAGAGCTGACCCCCAGCTGTTGGTTTCTGTTCTTTGTCTGGTAGAGCTGACCCCCAGCTGTTGGTTTCTGTTCTTTTTCTGGTAGAGCTGACCCCCAGCTGTTGGTTTCTGCTCTTTGTCTGGTAGAGCTGACCCCCAGCTGTTGGTTTTTGCTTTTGTCTGGTAGAGCTGACCCCCAGCTGTTGGTTTCTGTTCTTTGTCTGGTAGGGCTGACCCCCAGCTGTTGGTTTCTGTTCTTTGTCTGGTAGGGCTGACCCCCAGCTGTTGGTTTCTGCTCTTTGTCTGGTAGAGCTGACCCCCAGCTGTTGGTTTTTGCTTTTGTCTGGTAGGGCTGACCCCCAGCTGTTGGTTTCTGTTCTTTGTCTGGTAGAGCTGACCCCCAGCTGTTGGTTTCTGCTCATTGTCTGGTAGAGCTGACCCCCAGCTGTTGGTTTTTGCTTTTGTCTGAGTAGAGCTGACCCCCAGCTGTTGGTTTCTGTTCTTTGTCTGGTAGGGCTGACCCCCAGCTGTTGGTTTCTGTTCTTTGTCTGGTAGGGCTGACCCCCAGCTGTTGGTTTCTGTTCTTTGTCTGGTAGAGCTGACCCCCAGCTGTTGGTTTTTGCTTTTGTCTGGTAGGGCTGACCCCCAGCTGTTGGTTTTTGCTTTTGTCTGGTAGGGCTGACCCCCAGCTGTTGGTTTCTGTTCTTTGTCTGGTAGAGCTGACCCCCAGCTGTTGGTTTCTGTTCTTTTTCTGGTAGAGCTGACCCCCAGCTGTTGGTTTCTGCTCTTTGTCTGGTAGAGCTGACCCCCAGCTGTTGGTTTCTGCTCTTTGTCTGGTAGAGCTGACCCCCAGCTGTTGTTTTCTGTTCTTTGTCTGGTAGAGCTGACCCCCAGCTGTTGGTTTTTGTTCCTTGTCTTGTAGGGCTGACCTCCACCTGTTGGTTTTTGCTCTTTGGCTGGTAGAGTTGACTCACAGCACGTCTATAAGGGCCACTTAACGAACATGTGTGTTGGCTCAGTTTTTGTTTTTGTTTTTTAAACAAGAATGCCTCTCGGAAGCTTCTGGAGCTCCTTTGCCTGTGCAAGGCCAGTAGAAATGGAACCAAGGGGACTAGGGCTGGCAATGGTATTTGTAATTGGCCACTCCTGGAGAAGACCGCCCGCTGGTTAGCTCCGAGTCACCACATCTTTGAAGCATGTAGGCATGTACTGGAGGAGGGCCAATGCTTGCCTTTAGTAACCGAGGTCCCCGCTGACCGTTGCTTGTTTTCATGACTTCTTAGTAAGCCGTCCTTTTTGTTATCAGAACCCGTTCCTGTCCTGTAAGACCTGTACAAAAAACCTTCATTGACAAACCTCGCGCCACCCCCTCCACACCCTCCTCAGTAGATGACAGAATCCATGTCCCAGCCTACACCATATTAATCAACATGTTTATTCTTTCTTTTTTTTATTTCTAGTTTAGAGTAAGAGGTGCTTCATTCTTTTTTTTTTGGGTCTGGTCGTGGGGCCTGAACTCTGGGCCTGGGCGCTGTCCCTCAGCTCTTCAGCTCAAGGCGAGCGCTCTACCACTTGAGCCAGCACCACTTCGGCTTTTTTCTTTTTGCTTATGTGGTGCTGAGGAATGGAACCCAGGGCCTCAGGCTTGCAAGGCAAGCGCTCTACCACTGAGCCACCTTCCCAGCCCCAGGTGCTTCATTCTTGATTTCTTTTTGCTCTTGTCTATTATAAGACATGGCTCTGCCACTGGACTGCTAAACTCTGAGAGGAACAGTTATTTTGCTGATAGCTATTTCTTAGGTCATAATGGATGAATAAAAAAATACCTAGTGAAAAAAATACCTAGTGAATAAAAT
>NW_012287247.1:0-960 GCF_000151885.1 Dipodomys ordii
CCTTCACCCCCGCCGGCCTCAGACCCCGCCCTCCACAAACACTCCCTGCCAGCCTCAGTCCCCGCCCCTTTCCCCATCCCGGCCTCAATCCCCACCCCTTCCCCATCTCGGCCTCAGTCCCCGCCCCTTTCCCGTCCGGGCCTCAGTCCCCACCCCTTCCCCGTCCCGGCCTCAGTCCCCGCCCCTTCCTCCCATCGACCTCAGCCCCCCTCTTCCCCCGCCCCCCCCCCGCTGACCTCAGTCCCCGCCCCTTCCTCCCGCCTAACTCAGTCCCCGCCCATTTCCCCCCCACCGACGGCCTCAATCCCCGCCCCTTCCCCGCCGCGAGCAACGCCGGCGCCGCCCCGAGGGGAAGGGGTGTGGTCCGGGCTAGAGCGCTAAGTCAGCCACGGTCCCAGCGTGCCCCGCACGAGCCAACGAGAGCCAGCCGGGTGACTCAACTCCGCCGAACCAACTCTTAGCGGCGCTCGCGCTCCCACATACACACGCTCGCCACCCGGCTCGAGATGGCGGCGGCAGCGGAGGGGGACTCGGACTCTTGGGCTGAGCAGAAAATTCCGGAAACAGAGACAGGTTCCTTCCCCCCCCCCACACACACACCCTCGGGCGGGACCGGCAACCTCGTGCACTAACGCGGCTGGCTCTCTCCCGTAGACGCGGACACGTTCTCGGTGGAAGACGCGGTGCGGAAGGTGGGGGGCGGCGGCAGCGGCGGCCCGGCCGGCGGGGACCGCTGGGAAGGCGAGGACGAGGACGAGGACGTCAAGGTAGGAGCGGGCCCGAGACCCGCCGGCGGCGCGGGCGCGGCCGGGCGGAGTTGCGGGGCGGGCGGCGGGAGGACGGCTGCGGGGCCCAGGGGCGCTGCCTGGGCGTGTTACAGACCTTGGCGCTCCCGCTAGTCACTCGGTCTCCTGCAGGATTTTTCGCTTGATGAACTAGGCCTGAATGCTATAGACATGT
>NW_012287248.1:0-2759 GCF_000151885.1 Dipodomys ordii
GTGGGACACAGCGGGGTACACAGCGGGGCCACAGCGGGACATCGCGGGGACAAAGCGAGGACAGAGCGGGACACAGAGGTACACAGCGAGGGACACAGCGGCGGACAGTGGGGACAAACCGGGGAACAACGGGGACACAGCGGGACACAGCTAGGACACAGCGGGGACACAGCAGGGGACACAGTGGGACACAGCAGGGGATACAGCGAGGACACAGAGGGCACATAGGGGGACACTGCGGGACACAGTGGGACACAGCAGGGACACAGAGGGACATAGCAGTTACACAGCGAGGACACACCAGGGACACAGCGGGACACAGCGGGGACACAGCGGGGACACAGCGGGGACACAGTGGGGGACAGAGCGGTAAACAGCGGGGGACACAGCGGGACTCAGCGGGGGACACAGCAAAGAACACAGTGGGACACAGCGGGGGACACAGGGGAACACAGCGAGACACAGCCGGACACAGCTGGGGACACAGCGGGGGACACAGCGGGGGAAACAGCGGGAAACAGCGGGGGACACAGCGAGGACACAGCAGGATACAGCGGGGGACACAGCAGGACACAGCGGGGTACACAGAGGCAGACACAGCGGTACACATCGGGACACAGCGGGTACACAGCAGGACACAGCGGGACACAGCGGGGGACACAACGGGGGAGAGCAGGCACACAGCGGGACACATCGGGACACAGCGGGACACAGCGGGTAGAAAAGTGGGACACACAGCGGGACACAGCGGGACACAGCGGGGGACACAGCATGGACACAGCGGGTCACAGAGGGGAAATAGTGGGGGACACAGCGGGGGACACAGCGGGATACAGAAGGACACAGCGAGGACACAGCGGGACACAGGAGGACACAGCGGGGACACAGCGGGGACACAGCGGGGGACACAGTGGGACACAGCGGGCGCACAGAGGGACTCAGCGGTTACACAGCGAAGACAAACCAGGGACACAGCTGGACACAGCGTGAAAGATCGGGACACAGTGGGGGACACAGCAAAGATACAGCGTGACACAGAAGGACACTCAGCGAGGCCACAGCGTGACACATGGGGACACAGCGGGACACAGCGGGACACAGCGGGACACATCTGGCGACACAGCAGGACACTGCGGGGCACACAGCGGGACACAGCGGGACACAAAGGGACACAGCAGGGATACAGCGGGGGACACAGCGGGACACAAAGGGGGACACAGCGTTACACAGCGGGGACACAGCGGGACACAGCGGGGACACAGCAGGGGACACAGCAGGACACAGAGGGGAACAAAGGGGGCACACAGCGGGACACAGTGGGACACAGCGGTATACACAGCTGGACACAGCGGGGACACAGCAAGGGCACAGTGGGAAAAAGCGGGACACAGCGGTGGACAAAGCGGGACACACCGGGATACAGCGGGACACAGCGGGGGACACAGCAGGGGACACAGAGCCGCACACAGCAGGAGAGAGTGGAACACAGCAGGGACACAGCGGGACCACAGCGGGACATCGCGGGGACAAAGCGAGGACAGAGCGGGACACAGAGGTACACAGCGAGGGACACAGCAGGGGACAGTGGGGACAAACCGGGGAACAACGGGGACACAGCAGGACACAGCTGGGACACAGCGAGGACACAGCGGGACACAGCGGGGACACAGCGAGTACACAGCGGGACACAGCCGGACACAGCAGGACACAGAGGGGAACACAGCGGGGGACACAGCGGGACAGAGCGGGACACAGCGGGGTACACAGTGGGACACATCGGGGATACAGCAGGGACACAGCGGGACACAGCGGGGGACAGAGCAGGATATAGCGGGGGACACAGCGGGACACAGCGGGGACACAGCGGGACAGAGTGGGGAAAACAGCGGGATATAGCAGGGGACACAACGAGGACAAAGCGGGACACAGAGGGACACAGCACGAGACACAGCAAGGCCACAGCGGGACACAGCGGGGACACAGCAGGGGACACAGCAGGACACAGGGGGACACAGCGGGACACAGCGGGGACACAGCGGGGGACACAGAGGGACACTAAGGGGGACCCAGCGTTACACAGCGGGGACACAGCAGGACACAGCGGGGGACACAGCAGGGACACATCGGGTCACAGCGGGGACACAGTGGGGGATACAGCAAAAACACAGCGGGACACAGAGGGATACACAGCGAGGACACAGCGTGATACATGGGGACACAGCGGGATACAGCGGGGGACCCAGCGAGGACACAGCGGGACACAAATGGGGACACAGCAAGGACACAGCAGGGCAGAGAGTGAAAAAGCAGGACACAGCGGGGGACACAGGCGGGGACACAGAGGGACACAGCAAGGGACACAGCGGGGACACAGCAAGACACAGTGGGGACACAGCGGGACACAGTGGGACACATGGGGTGACACAGCAGGACACTGCGGGTTAACAGCGGGACACAGCGGGACAAAAAGGGACACAGCAGGGACACAGCGGGGGACACAGCGGGACACAAAGGGGGACAGAACGTTACACAACGGGGACACAGCGGGACTCAAATGGGGACACAGCAAGGACACAGTGGGAAAGAGCGGGACACAGCGGGGGACACAGCCGGGTACACAGCGGGACACAGCAGGAGACACAGCGGGACACAGCGGGACACAGCGGGACACAGCAGGGACACAGCGGAGGGCACAGAGGGACACAAAGGGGGACACAGCGTTACACAGCGGAGACACAGCGGGACACAGCGGGACACAG
>NW_012287249.1:0-1501 GCF_000151885.1 Dipodomys ordii
GTACACAGAGGGGAATATATTGGGGCTCACATCAGGACACAGTGGGACACAGCAGGGTTTTTATCGGGACACAGCGGGGACACTTCAAGGGCACAGTAGGAAAAAGCGGGAAAAATGACACAGCGGGACACAGGAATATACATTGGTGACACAGCGGGACTCATCGAGGACACAGCGGGACACAGAGGGATACTCAGGGAGGACACAGCGTAACACATGGGGACACATCGGGACACAGCGGAGGACACATAGAGGACACATTGGTACACAAATGGGGACACAGTAAGGACACAGCGAGACTCAGCGGAAAGAGCGGGATAAAGCGGGGGACATATCCGGGGACACTGCGGGACACATCAGGGGACACAGCGGGGACACAGCGGGACACAGTGGGGACACAGCGGGACACAACGGGGGACTCAGCAGGACACTGCGGGGTACACAGCGGGACACAGTGGGACACAAAGGGGGACACAGCATTACACATTGGGGACACAGCGGGACACAGCGGGTACTCATCAGGGGACACAGCTGAATACAGATGGGAACATAGGGGGCACACAAAGGGACACAGTGGGACACAGCAGGGTTCACAGCGGGACTCAGCGGGGACACAGCAGGGGCACAGTGGGAAAAAGCGGGACACAGCAGGGGACAAAGCGGGACACACCGGGATACAGCGGGACACAGCGGGGGACACAGCCGGGGACACAGAGCCGCACACAGCGGGAGAGAGTGGAACACAGCAGGGACACAGCAGGGACACAGCGGGACATCGCGGGGACAAAGCAAGGACAGAGCGGGACACAGAGGTACACAGCGAGGGACACAGCGGGGAACAGTGGGGACAAACCGGGGAACAACAGGGACACAGCGGGATACAGCTAGGACACAGCGGGGACACAGCAGGGGACACAGTGGGGACACAGCGGCACACAGCGGGTGACACAACGGGTGAAACAGCGGGACACAGTGGGGTACACAAAGGGACACAGTGGGGGACACTGTAGCGGACACAGTGGGACATATCGGGACACAGCGGGACACAGCGGACACACAGCGGGGACACAGCGGGACACAGAGAGGACACATCGGGACACATCGGGGGATACAGCGGGGGACAGCGGTGACACACTGGCGGACAGCGGGGACACAGCGGGACACAGCGGGACACAGCGGGGGACACAGCGGGCCACAGTGGGGGACACAGCGGGGGACAGAGTGGGACACAGCTGGGGACACAGTGGAACACAGCAAGGACACAGCGGGACACAGCGGGGACACAGCGGGAAACAGCGGGGGACACAGGCCGACAAAGCAGGACACAGCGGGACACAGCAGGAAACAGCAGGACACAGCGGGGGACACACCGGGACACAGCGGAGGTCACAGCAAGAACACAGCGGGACACAGGAGGACACAGCGGGGACACAGCGGGGACAAGGCGGAGGACACAGTGGGACACAGCAGGAGACACAGCGAGGACACAGCGGGGACATAT
>NW_012287250.1:0-1362 GCF_000151885.1 Dipodomys ordii
GTCACAATTGGGGAAATTAGTTGTGGACTCAGCGGGAACACAGCATGATACAGCGGAGTCACTGCGTGGACACAGGGGGAACACAGCGGGGGACACAGTGAGGACACAGCGGTGACACAGAGTGACTCAGCTGTTACACAGCGTGGACACAACAGTGACACAGCAGGACACAGTGTAGACAAAGCTGGGACACAGTGAGACACAGCAAGAACACAGCGTGTCACAGCGGAGGACACAGCGGGTGGACAGCGGTGACACAGCGGGACACAGCAGGACACAGCGGGGGACACAGCGGTGGACACAGCGGACACAGCTGGGGACACAGCGAGGACACAGCGGGGGACACACCGGGGGACAGCGGGGACACACATGCAGACAGCGGAGACACAACGGGACACAGGGGGAACATCGGGGACACAGCGGGACACAGCAGTACACAGCAGGGACACAGCAGGGACACAGCGGGTCACAGCGGGGACACAGTGAGGGACACAGCGAGGACACAGCAGGGACATAGGGTGACACTGCGGGACACAGTGGGACACAGCGGGGACACAGAAGGACATAGAGGTTACACAGCCAGGACACACCAGGGACACAGCGGAACACAGCGGAGACAAAACGGGACACAGGAGGAACATCGGGGACACAGCGGGACACAGCAGGACACAGCAGGGACACAGCAGGGACACAGCGGGTCACAGCGGGGACACAGTGAGGGACACAGCGAGGACACAGCAGGGACATAGGGTGACACTGCGGGACACAGTGGGACACAGCGAGGACACAGAAGGTTAGAGAGGTTACACAGCCAGGACACACCAGGGACACAGCGGAACACAGCGGGGACACAGCGGGAACACAGCGGGACACAGCGGGACCCAGCGGGGACACAGCTGGGAGACAGCGGGAGACAGCAGGACACAGCGGGGTACACAGAGGCAGACACAGCGGTACACATCGGGACAGAGCGGGGACACAGCGGGGACACAGCGGGCCACAGCGGGCCACAGCGGGGACACAGCAGGACACAGCGGGACACAGTGGGGGACACACCGGGGGAGAGCAGGCACACAGCGGGACACAGGGGGACACAGCGGGACACAGGGGGCACAGCGGGGAACACAGCGGCACACACAGCGGAACACAGCGGGGGACACAGCATGGACACAGCGGGTCACAGCGGGGAAATAGTGGGGGACACAGCGGAGGACACAGCGGGATACAGAAGGACACAGCGAGGACACAGCGGGACACAGGAGGACACAGCGGGACACAGCGGGGGACACAGTGGGACACAGCGGGGACACAGAGGGACTCAGCGGAGACACAGCAGGGACACAGTGAGACACAACGAGGACA
>NW_012287251.1:0-2052 GCF_000151885.1 Dipodomys ordii
GGGACCAGTGGGGTACACTGTAGCGGACATTTGGGGCATATCGGGACACAGCGGGACACAGCGGGGAACAGAGCGGGGGACACAGCTGGACACAGCGGGGAAATAGTGGGAGACACAGCGGGGGACACAGCGGGATACAGAAGGACACAACGAGGACACAGCGGGACACAGGAGGACACAGCAGGGACACAGCGGGGGACACAGTGGGACACAGCTGAGGATACAGCGACGGCACAGCAGGGACACTGCGGGACACAGCGGGTCACAGCGGGGAAATAGTGGAGGAAACAGCGAGGACACAGCAGGGACATAGGGTGACACTGCGGGACACAGTGGGACACAGCAGGGACACAGAGGGACATAGAGGTTACAAAGCCAGGACACACCAGGGACACAGCGGAACACAGCGGGGACACAGCGGGGACACAGCGGAACCCAGCGGGACACAGCGGGGGACACAGAGGCGGACACAGCAGGACACAGCGGGACACAGCGGGAGACAGCGGGACACAGTGGGGACACAGTGAGGACAAAGCGGGACACAGCGGGACACAGCATGGACACAGCGGGTCACAGTGGGGAAATAGTGGGGGACACAGCGGGGGACACAGCGGGATACAGAAGGACACAGCGAGGACACAGCGGGACACAGGAAGACACAGCGGGGACACAGCGGGACACAGCGGGGGACACAGATAGGACACAGCGGGGACACAGCAGGGGACACAGCAGGACACAGAGGGGAACAAAGGGGGCACACAGCAGGACACAGTGGGACACAGCAGGGTACACAGCGGGACACAGCGGGGACACAGCAAGGGCACAGTGGGAAAAAGCAGGACACAGCGGGGGACAAAGCGGGACACACCGGGATACAGCGGGACACAGCGGGGGACACAGCCGGGGACACAGAGCTGCATATAGCGGGAGAGAGTGGAACACAGCATGGACACAGTGGGACACAGCGGGGGACACAGCTGGGACACAGCGGGTCAACAGCGGGGACACAGTGGGGGACACAGCGAGGACACAGCGGGACACAGAGGGATACACAGGGAGGACACAGCGTAACACATGGGGACACAGCGGGACACAGCGGAGGACACAGAGAGGACACAGCGGTACACAAATGGGGACACAGCAAGGACACAGCGAGACACAGCGGAAAGAGCGGGACAAAGCGGGGGACACAGCCGGGGACACAGC
Source organism: Dipodomys ordii (assembly GCF_000151885.1). Classification (NCBI taxonomy): domain Eukaryota; kingdom Metazoa; phylum Chordata; class Mammalia; order Rodentia; family Heteromyidae; genus Dipodomys; species Dipodomys ordii. The sequence continues at coordinate 1,207 of NW_012287251.1, forward strand.
GGGACACAGCAGGGGACACAGCGGGGACACAGCGGGACACAGTGGGGACACAGCGGGACACAACGGGGGACACAGCAGGACACTGCGGGGTACACAGCGGGACACAGCGGGACACAAAGGGGGACACAGCATTACACAGCGGGGACACAGCGGGACACAGCGGGGACACAGCAGGGGACACAGCAGAACACAGATGGGAACAAAGGGGGCACACAAAGGGACACAGTGGGACACAGCAGGGTTCACAGCGGGACACAGCGGGGACACAGCAGGGGCACAGTGGGAAAAAGCGGGACACAGCAGGGGACAAAGCGGGACACACCGGGATACAGCGGGACACAGCGGGGGACACAGCCGGGGACACAGAGCCGCACACAGCGGGAGAGAGTGGAACACAGCAGGGACACAGCAGGGACACAGCGGGACATCGCGGGGACAAAGCAAGGACAGAGCGGGACACAGAGGTACACAGCGAGGGACACAGCGGGGAACAGTGGGGACAAACCGGGGAACAACAGGGACACAGCGGGATACAGCTAGGACACAGCGGGGACACAGCAGGGGACACAGTGGGGACACAGCGGCACACAGCGGGTGACACAACGGGTGAAACAGCGGGACACAGTGGGGTACACAAAGGGACACAGTGGGGGACACTGTAGCGGACACAGTGGGACATATCGGGACACAGCGGGACACAGCGGACACACAGCGGGGACACAGCGGGACACAGAGAGGACACATCGGGACACATCGGGGGATACAGCGGGGGACAGCGGTGACACACTGGCGGACAGCGGGGACACAGCGGGACACAGCGGGACACAGCGGGGGACACAGCGGGCC
>NW_012287252.1:0-1207 GCF_000151885.1 Dipodomys ordii
ACAGCGGGACACAGCGGAGGACACAGCGGGGGACAGCGGTGACACACCGGCGGACAGCGGGGACACAGCGGGACACAGCGGGACACAGCGGGGGACACAGCAGGGGACACAGCGGGGGACACAGCGGACACAGCTGGGGACACACGGAGGACACAACGGGACACAGCGGGGGACACACCGGGGGACAGCGGGGACACACATGCAGACAGCGGAGACACAACGGGACACAGGGGAAACATCGGGGACACAGCGGGACACAGCAGGACACAGCAGGGACACAGCAGGGACACAGCGGGTCACAGCGGGGAAACAGTGAGGGACACAGCGAGGACACAGCAGGGACATAGGGTGACACTGCGGGACACAGTGGGACACAGCGGGGACACAGAAGGACATAGAGGTTACACAGCCAGGACACACCAGGGACACAGCGGAACACAGCGGCACACAGCGGGGACACAGCGGGACCCAGCGGGACCCAGCGGGGACCCAGCGGGACACAGCGTGGGACACAGAGGCAGACACAGCAGGACACAGCGGGACACAGCGGGAGACAGCGGGAGACAGCAGGACACAGCGGGGACACAGCGAGGACACAGCGGGACACAGCAGGACACAGCGGGGAACACAGCGGGGGACACAGCGGAACACAGCTGGGGACACAGCATGGACACAGCAGGTCACAGTGGGGAAATAGTTGGGGACACAGCGGGGACACAGCAGGACACAGCGGAGACACTGCGGGGACACAGGGGGGACACAGCGGGGGACACAGTGGGACACAGCGGGGACACAGAGGGACTCAGCGGTTACACAGCGAGGACACAACAGGGACACAGCAGGACACAGCGGAGACAAAGCTGGGACACAGTGAGACACAGCAAGAACACAGCGGGACACAGCGGAGGACACAGCGGGGGACAGCGGTGACACAGCGGGACACAGCAGGACACAGCGGGGGACACAGCGGGGGACACAGCGGACACAGCTGGGGACACAGCGAGGACACAGCGGGGGACACACCGGGGGACAGCGGGGACACACATGCAGACAGCGGAGACACAACGGGACACAGGGGGAACATCGGGGACACAGCGGGACACAGCAGTACACAGCAGGGACACAGCAGGGACACAGCGGGTCACAGCGGGGACACAGTGAGGGACACAGCGAGGACACAGCAGGGACATAGGGTGACACTGCGGGA
>NW_012287253.1:0-8161 GCF_000151885.1 Dipodomys ordii
CAGCAGGGGACACACCAGGACACAGGGGGACACAGCGGGACACTGCGGGGACACACCTGGGGACACAGCAGGACACAGGGGGACACAGCGGGACACAGCGAGACACAGCAGTGACAAAGCAGCGACACAGCGGGACACATCGGGACACCGCGGGACACAGCAGGGACACAGAGGGGGACAGAGTGGACACACCGGTGGACAACGGGGACACAGCAGGACAGTGCGAGGGTCACAGTGGGAAACAGCGGAGACACAGGGGGACAGAGGGGGCGACACAGAGGGACACAGCGGGACACAACGGGACAGAGCGGGGACACAGCGGGGACAAAGAGGGGGACACAGTGGGGGACACAGCGGTAAACAGCGGGGGACACAGCGGGACTCAGCTGGGGACACATCAAAGGACCCAGCGGGTGACACAGTGGGGAAAACAGCAGGAAACAGCAGGGGACACAGCGAGGACACAGCAGGACACAGCGGGAGACACAGCGGGACACAGCGGAGTACACAGAGGCAGACACAGCGGTACACATCGGGACACAGCGGGGACACAGCAGGGACACAGCGCGGACACAGCAGGACACAGCGGGGACACAGGGGGGACACGGCGGGGGACACAGTGGGACACAGCGGGGACACAGAGGGACTCAGCGGTTACACAGCGAGGACACAACAGGGACACAGCAGGACACAGCGGAGACAAAGCTGGGACACAGTGAGACACAGCGAGAACACAGCGGGACACAGCGGAGGACACAGCGGGGGACAGCGGTGACACACCGGCGGACAGCGGGGACACAGCGGGACACAGCGGGACACAGCGGGGGACACAGCAGGGGACACAGCGGGGGACACAGCGGACACAGCTGGGGACACACGGAGGACACAACGGGACACAGCGGGGGACACACCGGGGGACAGCGGGGACACACATGCAGACAGCGGAGACACAACGGGACACAGGGGAAACATCGGGGACACAGCGGGACACAGCAGGACACAGCAGGGACACAGCAGGGACACAGCGGGTCACAGCGGGGAAACAGTGAGGGACACAGCGAGGACACAGCAGGGACATAGGGTGACACTGCGGGACACAGTGGGACACAGCGGGGACACAGAAGGACATAGAGGTTACACAGCCAGGACACACCAGGGACACAGCGGAACACAGCGGCACACAGCGGGGACACAGCGGGACCCAGCGGGACCCAGCGGGGACCCAGCGGGACACAGCGTGGGACACAGAGGCAGACACAGCAGGACACAGCGGGACACAGCGGGAGACAGCGGGAGACAGCAGGACACAGCGGGGACACAGCGGGCCACAGCGGGCCACAGCGGGGACACAGCAGGACACAGCGGGACACAGTGGGGGACACACCGGGGGAGAGCAGGCACACAGCGGGACACAGGGGGACACAGCGGGACACAGGGGGCACAGCGGGGAACACAGCGGCACACACAGCGGAACACAGCGGGGGACACAGCATGGACACAGCGGGTCACAGCGGGGAAATAGTGGGGGACACAGCGGAGGACACAGCGGGATACAGAAGGACACAGCGAGGACACAGCGGGACACAGGAGGACACAGCGGGACACAGCGGGGGACACAGTGGGACACAGCGGGGACACAGAGGGACTCAGCGGAGACACAGCAGGGACACAGTGAGACACAACGAGGACACAGCGGGACACAGCATGGCCTACAGCGGGGGACAGCGTTGACACACCGGCGGACAGCGTGCGCACAGCGGTTCACAGCGGGACATAGCGGGGACACAGCGGGGACACAGGGAACCCAGCGGGACCCAGCGGGGACACAGCGGGACACAGCGGGGGACACAGCAGGGGACACAACGGGGGACAGCGGGGATACAGAGGGACACAGCAGGACACAGCGGGGAGACACAGCGGGGACACAGCGGGGACAGAGCAGAACACATTGGGGACACAACAGGGGACAGCAAGGAGACACAGCGGGGATACAGCGGGGACACATCAGTACAGAGCGGGGACACAGTGTGGGAAAAAGCGAGGAAACAGCGGGACACAGAAGGATACACAGACAGGACACAGCGTGACACATGGGGACACAGCGGGACACAAAGGGGGACACAGAGAGGACACAGCGGGACACAAATGGGGACACAGCAAGGACACAGCGGGACACAGCGGGAAAGAGCGGGACACAGCGGGGGACACAGACGGGGACACAGCGGTACACAGCGGGGGACACAGCAGGGACACATCGGGTCACAGCGCGGACACAGTGGGGGACACAGCAAAGACACAGCGGGACACAGAGGGATACACAGCGAGGACAGAGTGTGACACATGGGGACCCAGCGGGACCCAGCAGGGGACCCAGCGAGGACACAGCGGGACACAAGTGTGGACACAGCAAGGACACAGCAGGACACAGCGTGAAAGAGCGGGACACAGTGGTACACAGCAAGGGACACAGCGGGGGACAGTGGGGACAAACCGGGGAACAACGGGGACACAGCGGGACACAGATGGGACAAAGTGAGGACACAGCGGGACACAGCGGGGACACAGCGAGTACACAGCGGGACACAGCCGGACACAGCAGGACACAGAGGGCAACACAGCGGGGGACACAGCGGGACAGAGCGGGACACAGCGGGGTACACAGTTGGACACATCGGGGATACAGCAGGGACACAGCTGGACACAGCGGGGCTCAGAGCAGGATATAGCGGGGGACACAGCGGGACACAGCGGGAACACAGCGGGACAGAGCGGGGAACACATCGGGATATAGCAGAGGACACAACGAGGACAAAGCGGGACACAGAGGGACGCAGCAGGGGACACAGCAAGGCCACAGCGAGACACAGCGGGACACAGCGGGGGACACAGCAGGGGACACACCAGGACACAGGGGGACACAGCGGGACACAGCGGGGACACACCAGGGGACACAGCAGGACACAGGGGGACACAGCGGGACACAGCGAGACACAGCAGTGACAAAGCAGCGACACAGCGGGACACATCGGGACACCGCGGGACACAGCAGGGACACAGAGGGGGACAGAGTGGACACACCGGTGGACAACGGGGACACAGCAGGACAGTGCGAGGGTCACAGTGGGAAACAGCGGAGACACAGGGGGACAGAGGGGGCGACACAGAGGGACACAGCGGGACACAACGGGACAGAGCGGGGACACAGCGGGGACAAAGAGGGGGACACAGTGGGGGACACAGCGGTAAACAGCGGGGGACACAGCGGGACTCAGCTGGGGACACATCAAAGGACCCAGCGGGTGACACAGTGGGGAAAACAGCAGGAAACAGCAGGGGACACAGCGAGGACACAGCAGGACACAGCGGGAGACACAGCGGGACACAGCGGAGTACACAGAGGCAGACACAGCGGTACACATCGGGACACAGCGGGGACACAGCAGGGACACAGCGCGGACACAGCAGGACACAGCGGGGACACAGGGGGGACACGGCGGGGGACACAGTGGGACACAGCGGGGACACAGAGGGACTCAGCGGTTACACAGCAAGGACACAACAGGGACACAGCAGGACACAGCGGAGACAAAGCTGGGACACAGTGAGACACAGCGAGAACACAGCGGGACACAGCGGAGGACACAGCGGGGGACAGCGGTGACACACCGGCAGACAGCGGGGACACAGCGGGACACAGCGGGACACAGCGGGGGACACAGCGGGGGACACAGCGGGGGACACAGCGGACACAGCTGGGGACACAGCGTGACACAGCGGGATACAGCAGGACACAGCGGGGGACACACCGGGACACAGCGGAGGGTCATAGCAAGAACACAGCTGGACACAGGAGGACACAGCGGGGACACAGCGGGGACACAGCGGGGGGACACTCTGGGACACAGCGAGGGACACAGCGAGGACACAGCGGGGACATAGGGGGACACTGCGGGACACAGTGGAACACAGCGGGGACACACAGGGACATAGCAGTTACGCAGCGAGGACACACCAGAGACACAGCGGGACACAGCGGGGACAGAGCAGGGACACAGCGAGACACAGCGGGACCCAGCGGGGTCACAGCAGGGACACAGCCGGACACAGCGGGGGACACAGAGGCGGACACAGCAGAACACAGCGGGACACAGCGCGACACAGCGGGACACAGCGGGGACACAGAGAGGACACAGTGGGACACAGCGGGGAACACAGCGGGGGACACAGCATGGACACAGCAAGTCACAGCGGGGAAATAGTGGGGGACACAGCGGGGACACAGCTGGGGACACATCAAAGGACACAGCGGGTGACACAGCGCGGCAAACAGCTGGAAACAGCGGGGGACACAGCGAGGACACAGAAGGACACAGCGGGGTACACAGAGGAAGACACAGCGGTACACATCGGGACACAGCGGGGACACAGCGGAGCCCAGCGGGACACAGCGGGGACACAGCGGGACATCGCGGGGACAAAGCGAAGACAGAGCGGGACACAGAGGTACACAGCGAGGGACAAAGCGGGGGACAGTGTGGACAAACCGGGGAACAACGGGGACACAGCGGGACACAGCTGGGACACAGCAAGGACACAAAGGGACACAGCGGGACACAGCGGGGGACACAGCGGGACACAGCGGGGACAAAGCGGGGGACAAAGCGGGGACACAGCGGGACACAGCGGGACAAAACGGGACACAGCTGGACACAGCGGGGACACAGCAGGGGACACAGTGGGAGACAGCGGGGACACAGCAAGGACACAGCGGGGACACATCGGTACAAAGCGGGACACATGGGGTACACAGCAGGACACAGCGGGACACAGCGGGAAACACAATTGGACACAGCGGGAGACACAGCGGGACACAGCGGGGGACACAGCGGGACAATGCGGGACACAGTGGGGACAGAGTGGGACACAGCGGGGACACAGCGGGGGACACAGCGGGGTCACAGTGGGGACAAAGCGGCACAGACCGGGGACACAGCGGGGACACAGCAGGACAGAGCAGCGACACAGCGGAACACAGCAGGAACACAGCGGGACACAGCAGCGACACAGCGGAACACAGCGGGGGACACAGCGGGACACAGCCTGGGACAGAGCGGGACACAGCGTGGACACAGCGGGACACAGCGAGACACAGCAGTGACAAAGCGGCGACACATCGGGACACAGCGGGACACAGCGGGGGACAGAGGGGACACACTGGTGGACAACGGGGACACAGCAGGACAGCGCGGGGTTCACAGTGGGAAACAGCGGGGACAAAGAGGGACACAGCGGGAAAGAGCAGGGACACAGCAGGGACAAAGCGGGGGACACGGTGGGGGACACAGCGGTAAACAGCGGGGGACACAGCGGGACTCAGCTGGGGACACATCAAAGGACACAGCGTGTGACACAGCAGGGCAAACAGCGGGAAACAGCGGGGGACATAGCGAGGACACAGCAGGACACAGCGGGGTACACAGAGGCAGACACAGCGGTACACATCGGGACACAGCGGGGACAGAGCGGGACACAGCGGGACACAGCTGAGGACACAGCGGGACACAGCGGGGTACACAGTGGGACACAGCGGGGTACACAGCGGGACCCAGCGTGGACACAGCACGGGCACAGTGGGAAACAGCGGGACACAGCGTGGGACAAAGTGGGACACACCGGGATACAGCGGGACACAGCAGGAGACACAGCGGGGGACACAGAGCCGCACACAGCAGGAGAGAGTGGAACACAACAGGGACACAGGGGGGACTCAGCGGGACATCGCGGGGACAAAGCGAGGACAGAGGGGGACACAGAGGTACACAGCGAGGGACACAGCGGGGGACAGTGGGGACAAACCGGGGAACAACGGGGACACAGCGGGACACAGGTGGGACACAGCGAGGACACAGCGGGACACAGCGCGGACACAGCGAGTACACAGCGGGACACAGCCGGACACAGCAGGACATAGAGGGGAACACAGCGGGGGACACAGCGGGACAGAGTGGTACACAGCGGGGTACACAGTGGGACACATCGGGGATACAGCAGGGACACAGCGGGACACAGCGGGGGACAGAGCAGGATATAGCGGGGGACACAGCGGGACACAACGGGGACACATCGGTACACAGCGGGGAACACAGCGGGATATAGCAAGGGACACAACGAGGACAAAGCGGGACACAGAGGGACACAGCAGGGTACAGCAAGGCCACAGCTGGACACAGCGGGACACAGCGGGGACACAGCAGTGGACACAGCAGGACACAGAGGGGAACAAAGGGGGCACACAGCGGGACACAGCGGGGGACACAGCGGGAAAAAGCCGGACACACCGGGGGACACAGCAGGGGACACAGGAGGACACAGGGGGACACAGCGGGACACAGCGGGGGACACAGCAGGGGACACAGCAGGACACAGCGGGGACACAGCGGGACACACCGGGGACACAGCGGGGACACAGCGGGACACATCGGGACACAGCGGGACACAGCGGTGAAACAGCGGGGACAGAGGGGACACACCGGTGGACAACGGGGAAACAGCAGGACAGCGCGGGGGTCACAGTGGGAAACAGTGGAGACACAGGGGGACACAGGTGGCGACACATCAAAGGACACAGCGGGTGACACAGCGGGGGAAACAGCGGGGGACACAGCAGGACACAGCGGGGTACTCAGAAGCAGACACAGCGGTACACATCGGGACACAGAGGGGGCACAGTGGGACACAGCGGGACACAGCGGGCACACAGCAGGACACAGCAGGGACACAGCGGGGACACGGCGAGACACAGCGGGACCCAGCGCGGACACAGCGGGGACACAGAGGGACACAGCGAGGGACACAGAGGCGGACACAGCAGAACACAGCGGGACACATCGCGACACAGCGGGACACAGCGGGGACACAGCGAAAACACAGTGGGACACAGCGGGGAACAAAGCGGGGGACACAGCAGGACCCAGCGGGACCCAGCTGGGGCACAGCGGGGACACAGCGTGACACTGCGGGGGACACAGCAGGGTACATATTGGGGGACACCGGGGACACAGAGGGATACAGTAGGACACAGCGTGGAAAGAGCAAGGACACAACGGGACACAGCAGAACACAGCGGGTCATAGCGGGGACAAAGCGGGGGACAAAGCGGGGACACAGCTGGACACAGCGGGACAAAACGGGACACAGCTGGACACAGCGGGGAACAGCAGGTGACACACCGGAGGACAGCGGGGACACAGCCGGACAGAGCAGGACACAGCAAGAAACAGCGGGGACACAGTGGAACACAGTTGGGACACAGCGGGGCACAGCAGGGAGACACAGCGGGGACACAGCGGGGACACATCGGTACACAGCGGGACACAGGGTGTACACAGCAGGACACAGCGGGACACAGCAGGAAACACAACCGGACACAGCGGGGGACACAGCGGGACACAGCGGGGGACACAGCAGGACAAAGCAGGACACAGTGGTGCAGAGTGGGACACAGCGGGGACACAGCGGGGGACACAGCGGGGACACGGCGGGGACACAGCGGGACACACCGGGGACACAGCGGGGACACAGCGGGACACAGCAGCGACACAGCGGAACACAGCGGGGGACACAGCGGGACGCAGCCTGGGACAGAGCGGGACACAGCGTTGACACAGCGGGACACAGCGAGACACAGCAGTGAGAAAGCGACGACACAGCGGGACACATCGGACACAGCGGGGGACACAATGGGTGACACAGCGGGACACAGTGGGGTACACAAATGGACACAGTGGGGGACACTGTAGCGGACACAGTGGGACATATCGGGACACAGCGGGGAACACAGCGGGGGACACAGTGGGACACAGCGGGGAAATAGTGGGGGACACAGCGAGGGACACAGCGAGATACAGAAGGACACAGCGAGGACACAGCGGGACACAGGAGGACACAGCGGGGACACAGCGGGGGACACAGTGGGACACAGCTGCGGATACAGCGAGGACACAGCAGGGACACTGTGGGACACAGCGGGTCACAGCGGGGAAACAGTGGGGGACACAGCGGAGGACACAGCGGGATACAGAAGACACAGCGAGGACCCAGCGGGGACATAGGGTGACACTGCGGGACACAGTGGGACACAGCGGGGACACAGAGGGACATA
>NW_012287254.1:0-23813 GCF_000151885.1 Dipodomys ordii
GACACAGCGGGGACACAGCGGGGACACAGCGGGACACAGCAGGACCCAGGGGGGACACAGCGGGGACACAGCGGGACAGAGCGGGAGACACAGAGGCAGACACAGCAGGACACAGCATGGACACAGCGGGTCACAGGGGGAAATAGTGGGGGACACAGCGGGGGCCACAGCGGGATACAGAAGGACACAGCGAGGACACAGCAGGACACAGGAGGACACAGCGGGGACACAGCAGGGACACAGCAGGGGACACAGCGGGACACAGCGGGGAACACAGTGGAACACAGCGAGGACACAGCGTGACACAGTGGGACACAGCGGGGACACAGCGGGACACAGCGGGGGACACAGGCCGACAAAGCAGGACACAGCGGGACACAGCGGGAAACAGCAGGAAACAGCGGGGGACACACCGGGACACAGCGGGGGTCACAGCAAGAACACAGCAGGACACAGGAGGACACAGCAGGGACACAGCGGGGACACAGCGGGGGACACAGCGGGGGACACTGTGGGACACAGCGGGGGACACAGCGAGGACACAGCGGGGACATAGGGGGACACTGCGGGACACAGTGGAACACAGCGGGGACACAGAGGGACATAGCAGTTACACAGCGAGGACACACCAGAGACACAGCGGGACACAGCGGGGACACAGCGGGGACACAGCGAGACACAGTGGGACCCAGCTGGGACACAGCAGAGCCACAGCGGGACACAGCGGGGGACACAGCGGGACACAGCGGGAGACAGAGCAGGACACAGCATGGACACAGTGGGACATAGCGGGGGACACAGCTGGGACACAGGGGGTCAACAGCGAGGACACAGTGGGGGACACAGCGAGGACACAGCGGGACACAGAGGGATACACAGCGAGGACACAGAGAGACACATGGGGACACAGCGGGATACAGCAGGGGAAACAGAGAGGACACAGCAGGACACAAATGGGGACACAGCAAGGACACAGCGGGACACAGCGGGAAAGAGCGGGACACAGCGGGGGACACAGCCGGGGACACAGCGGGACACAGCAGGGGACACAGCGGGGACAGAGCGGGACACAGTGGGGACACAGTGGGACACAGCAGGACACATCGGGGGACACAGCAGGACACTGCAGGGTACACAGCGGGACACAGCGAGACACAAAGGGACACAGCAGGGACACAGCGGGGGACAAGGCGGGACACAGCGAGGACACAGCGGGACACAGGAGGACACAGCGAGGACACAGCAGGGGACACAGCAGGACACAGAGGGGACACAGAGGGACTCAGCGGTTACACAGCGAGGACACACCAGGGACACAGCGGGACACAGCGGAGACACAGCAGGGACACAGTGAGACACAGCGAGGACACAGTGGGACACAGCGTGGGATACAGCGGGGGACAGCGGTGACACACCAGTGGACAGCGGGGACACAGCGGGACACAGCGAGACACAGCGGGAAACAGCAGGAAACAGCGGGGGACACACCGGGACACAGCGGGGGTCACAGCAAGAACACAGCGGGACACAGGAGGACACAGCGGGGACACAGCGGGGACACAGCGGGGGACACAGCGGGGACACAGCGGGGGACACTGTAGGACACAGCGGGGGACAGAACAAGGACACAGCGGGGACATAGTGGGACACTGCGGGATACAGTGCAACACAGCGGGGACACAGAGGGACATAGCAGTTACACAGCGAGTACACACCAGAGACACAGCGGGACACAGCGGGGACACAGCGGGGACACAGCGAGACACAGTGGGACCCAGCTGGGACACAGCAGAGCCACAGCGGGACACAGCGGGGGACACAGCGGGACACAGCGGGGGACAGAGCAGGACACAGCATGGACACAGTGGGACATAGCGGGAGACACAGCTGGGACACAGGGGGTCAACAGCGGGGACACAATGGGGGACACAGCGAGGACACAGCGGGACACAGAGGGATACACAGCGAGGACACAGAGTGACACATGGGGACACAGCGGGATACAGGGGGGGAAACAGAGAGGACACAGCGGGACACAAATGGGGACACAGCAAGGACACAGCGGGACACAGCGGGAAAGAGCGGGACACAGCGGGGGACACAGCCGGGGACACAGCGGGACACAGCAGGGGACAGAGCGGGACACAGTGGGGACACAGCGGGACACAGCAGGACACTTCGGGGGACACAGCAGGACACTGCAGGGTACACAGCAGGACACAGCGGGACACAAAGGGACACAGCAGGGAGACAGCGTGGGACACAGTGGGACATAGTGGGGTACATAGCGGGTCACAGCGGGGACACAGCAGGGGCACAGTGGGAAACAGCGGGACACAGAGGGGGACAAAGCGGGACACACTGGGAAACAGCGGGACACAGCGGGGGACACAGCAGGACACTGTAGGGTACACAGCGGGACACAGCGGGACACAAAGGGACACAGCAGGGACACAGCGGGGGACAAGGCGGGACACAGCGAGGACACAACGGGACACAGGAGGACACAGCGGGACACAGCGGGGACACAGCAGGGGACAGAGCAGGACACAGAGGGGACACAGAGGGACTCAGCGGTTACACAGCGAGGACACACCAGAGACACAGCGGGACACAGCGGAGACACAGCAGGGACACAGTGAGACACAGCGAGGACACAGCGGGACACAGCGTGGGATACAGCGGGGGACAGCGGTGACACACCTGCGGACAGCGGGGACACAGCGGGACACAGCGGGACACAGTGGGGGACACAGTGGGACACAGCGGGGACACGGCGGGGACACAGCGGGGGACACAGTGGGGGACACAGCGGTAAACAGCGGGTGACACAGCGGGACTCATCGGGGGACACAGCAAAGAACACAGCGGGACACAGCGGGGGACACAGGGGAACACAGCGGGAAACAGCCCGGCACAGTTGGGGACACAGCGGGTGAGACAGCCAGGGAAACAGCAGGAAATAGCGGGGGACACAGCGAGGACACAGCAGGACACAGCGGGGACACAGCAGGACACAGCAGGGTACACAGAGGCAGACACAGCGGTACACATCGGGACACAGCGGGGACACAGCAGGACACAGCGGGACACAGCAGGGGTCACAGTGGGACACAGCGGTGACACGACAGGGACACAGCGGGGGACACAGTGGGGGACACAGCGGTAAACAGCGGGGGACACAGCGGGACATCGCGGGGACAAAGCGAGGACAGAGCGGGACACAGAGGTACACAGCGAGGGACACAGCGGGGGACAGTGGGGATAAACCGGGGAACAACGGGGACACAGCTGGACACAGCTAGGACACAGTGGCGACACAGCGGGGACACAGCAGGGGACACAGTGGGACACAGCAGGGGATACAGCGAGGACACAGTGGGCACATAGGGGGACACTGCGGGACACAGTGGTACACAGCGGGGACACAGAGGGACATAGCAGTTACATAGCGAGGACACACCAGGGACACAGCTGGACACAGCGGGGACACAGCGGGGACACAGCGGGGACACAGCGGGGGACACAGTGGGGGACAGAGCGGTAAACAGCGGGGACACAGTGGGACTCAGCGGGGGACACAGCAAAGAACACAGCCGGACACAGCGGGGGACACAGGGGAACACAGCGGGACACAGCCAGACACAGCTGGGGACACAGCGGGTGACACAGTGGGGGAAACAGCAGGAAACAGCGGGGACACAGCGAGGACACAGCAGGACACAGCGGGGGACACAGCAGGACACAGCGGGTACAGAGAGGCAGACACAGTGCTACACATCGGGACACAGCGGGGACACAGCCGGACACAGCGGGACACAGCGGGGGACACACAGAAGGAGAGCAGGCACACAGCGGGACACAGCGGGGAACACAGCGGGACACACAGATGGACACAGCGGCACACAGCGGGGTACACAGCATGGACACAGCGGGTCACAGCGGGGAAATAGTGGGGGACACATTGGGGGACACAGCGAGATACAGAAGGACACAGCGAGGACACAGCGGGACACAGGAGGACACAGCGTGTACACAGCGGGGACACAGCGGGGGACACAGTGGGACACAGCGGGGACACAGAGGGACTCAGCGGTTACACAGCGAAGACACACCAGGGACACAGCCGGACACAGCGGAAACACAGTAGGGACACAGTGAGACACAGTGAGGACAAAGTGGGACATAGCGAGGGATACAGCGGGGGACAGCGGTGACACACCGGCAGACAGCAGGGACACAGCGGGACACAGCGGAACACAGCAGGGGACACAGCGGGGACACAGAGGGGACAGCAGGCACACAGCGGGACACAGCGGAACACAGCAGGACACAGCGGGACACAGCGGGTAACACAGCGGGGGACACAGCAGGACACAGCGGGACACAGCGGGAGACACAGCATGGACACAGCGGTTCACAGCCGGGAATTAGTGGGGGACACAGCGGGGGACACAGCGGGACACAGGAGGACACACAGGGGACACAGCGGGGACACAGCGGGGGACACAGTGGGACACAGCGGGGACACAGAGGGACTCAGTGGTTATACAGCGAGGACACACCAGGGACACAGCAGGACACAGCGGAGACACAGCAGGGACACAGCGGGACACAGCGAGAACACAGCGGGACACAGCGGGGGATACAGCGGGGGACAGCGGTGACACACCGGCGGACAGCGGGGACACAGCGGTACGCAGCAGGACACAGCGGGACACAGTGGGGGACACAGCGGGGGACACAGCGGAACAAAGCGGGGGACACAGCGGTACAAAAATGGGGACACAGCAAGGACACAGCGGGACACAGCGGGAAAGAGCGGGACACAGTGGGGGACACAGCGAACACACAGCGGGACACAGAAAGACACATAGCGAGGACACAGCCTGACACATGGGGACACAGCAGGACACAGCGGGACACATCGGGCGACACAGCAGGACACTGAGGGGTATACAGCGGGACACAAACGGACATAGCAGGGACACAGCGGGGGACACAGCAGGACACAAAAGGGGACACAGCGTTACACTGCGGGGACACAGCGGGACACAGCACGGACACAGCAGGGGACACAGCAGGACACAGAGGGGAACAAAGGGGGCACACATCGGGACACAGTGGGACACAGCGGGGTACACAGCGGGACACAGCAGTGATATAGTGGGGACAAAGTGAGGACAGAACGGGATACAGAGGTACACACCGAGGGACACAGCGGGGGACAGTGGGGACAAACAGGGGAACAACGGGGACACAGCGGAACACAGCTAGGACACAGCGGGGACACAGCAGGGACACAGCAGGGGACACAGTGGGACACAGCAGGGGATACAGCGAGGACACAGAGGTGACATAGGGGGACACTGCGGGACAAAATGGGACAAAGCGGGGACACAGAGGGACACAGCAGTTACACAGCGAGGACACACCCGGGACACAGTGGGACACAGCGGGGGACACAGTGGGGGACAGAGCGGTAAACAGCGGGGGACACAGCGGTACTCAGCTGGGGACACAGCAAAGAACACAGCGGGACACAGCGGGGGACACAGGGGAACACAGCGGGACACAGCTGGGGACACAGCGGGTGACACAGCCAGGGAAACAGCGTGGGACACAGCGAGGACACAGCAGGACACAGCGGGGTACACAGAGGCAGACACAGCGGTACACATCGGAACACAGCGGGGACACAGCAGGACACATCGGGACACAGCGGGGGACACACCGGGGGAGAGCAGGCACACAGCGGGACACAGCGCGACACAGCGGGACACAGTGGGGAACACAGCAGGACACACAGCGGGACACAGCGGGACACAGCGGGGGACACAGCATGGACACAGCGGGTCACAGCGGGGAAATAGTGGGGGACACAGCGGGGGGACACAGCGGGATACAGAAGGACACAGCGAGGACACAGCGGGACACAGGCGGACACAGCGGGGACTCGGCGGGGACACAGCGGGGGACACAGTGGGACACAGCTGGGGATTCAGAGAGGACACAGCAGGGACACTGCCGGACACAGCGGGTCACAGCGGGGAAATAATGGGGGACACAGCGGGATACAGAAGGACACAGCGAGGACAATGCGGGGACATAGGGGGACACTGCGGGACACAGTGGGACACAGCAAGGACACAGAGGGACATAGAGGTTACACAGCGAGGACACACCAGGGACACAGCAGGACACAGCGGCGACACAGCGGGGACTCAGCGGGACACAGCGGGAAAGAGAGGGACACAGCGGGTGTCACAGCCAGGGACACAGCGGGGTACAGCGGCACACAGTGGGGACACAGCGGGGGACACAGCGGGGGACACAATGGGTGACACAGCGGGACACAGTGGGGTACACAAAGGGACACAGTGGGGGACACTGTAGCGGACACAGTGGGACATATCGGGACACAGCGGGACACAGCGGGGAACACAGCGGTGGACACAGCGGGAAACAGCAGAGAAATAGTGGGGGACACAGCGGGGGACACTGCGGGATACAGAAGGACACAGCGAGGCCACAGCGGGACACAGGAGGACGCAGCGGGGACACACTGGGGGACACAGTGGGACACAGCTGCGGATACAGCGAGGACACAGCAGGGACCCTGCAGGACACAGTGGGTCACAGCGGGGAAACAGTGGGGGACACAGCGGAGGACACAGCGGGATACAGAAGGACACAGCGAGGACACAGCGGGGACATAGGGTGACACTGCAGGACACAATGGGACACAACGGGGACACAGAGGGACATAGAGGTTACACAGCCAGGACACACTGGGGACACAGCGGAACACAGCGGGGACACAGCGGGACAAAGCAGGAGCCAGCGGGGACACAGCGGGGACACAGCGGGGGACACAGAGGTGGACAAAGCAGGACACAGCGGGACACAGCGGGACACAGCGGGGACACAGTGAGGACACAGCGGGACACAGCGGGATACAGAAGGACACAGCCAGGACACAGCGGGACAAATGAGGACACAGCGGGGACACAGCTGGGACACAGCGGGGGACACAGTGGGACACATCGGGGACAAAGAGTGACTCAGCGGTTACACAGCGAGGACACACCAGGGACACAGCGGGACACAGCGGACACACAGCGGGGACACAGCGGGACACAGCGGGGACACAGCGAGACACAGCGGGACCCAGCGGGGACACAGCGGGACACAGCGGGGGATACAGCGGGGACAGCGGTGACACACCGGCAGACAGCGGGGACACAGCGGGACACAGCGGGACACAGCGGGGGACACAGCGGGACAAAGCGGGATAGAGCGGGACACAGCGAGAACACAACGGGACACAGCGGGACACAGCTAGGGACACAGCAGATGACACAGCGGGAAACAGCGGGGGTCACAGCGGGACACAGCGTGACACAGAGGGGACAAAGCAGGGGACAAAGCGGGGACAAAGCAGGACACAGCGGGGGACAGCAGGGAGATACAGCGGGCACACAGCTGGGACACATCGGTACACAGTGGGATACAGCCGGTACACAGCAATACACAGCGGGACACAGCGGGGGAAACAGCAGGGGACACAGCGGGACACAGCAAGGACACAATGGGACACAGCGAAGACACAGCGGGACACAGAGGGGACACAGCGGAACACAGTGCGGACACAGCGGGGGACAGCAGGGAGATACAGCGGGCACACAGCTGGGACACATCGGTACACAGTGGGACACAGCCGGTACACAGCAATACACAGCGGGACACAGCGGGAAACACAACCGGACACAGCGGGGGACACAGCGGGTCACAGCGGGGGACACAGCGGGACACAGCGGGACACAGTGGGGACAGAGCGGGACACAGGGGGACACAGCGGGGGACACAGCGGGGCACAAAGTCAGACACCACGGGATACAGCGGACATAGGGGGGACACAGCGGGGGACACAGCGGGTGACAGTGGTGACCCAGCTGGGGACAGCGGGGACACACAGGGACACAACGGGGGACATCGGGGACACAGGGGGGACACAGCAAGACACAGCGGGGGACACAGCGAGGACACAGCAGGACAAAGGGGGACACAGCAGACACAGCGAGGACACAGCGGGGACAAAGGGGGGACACAGCAGGACACAGCGGGACAAAACGGGACACAGCGGGACACAGAGAGGGATACAGCGGGGGACAGCAGGGACACCACTGGGGACAGCAGGGACACAGCAGGACACAGCGGGGGACAGCGGTGACACAGCGGGACACAGCGGGGACACACCGGGGACACAGCGGGACACACCGGGGACACAGCGGGGACACTACGGGACACAGCGGGGGACATCGGGGACACAGCGGGACACAGCGGGACAGAGCAGGGACACAGCAGTGACACAGCAGGGTCACAGGGGGGACACTGTGGGCGACACAGCGAGGACACAGCGGGACACAGAGGGATACACAGAGAGGACACAGCCTGACACATGGGGACACAGCGGGACACAGCGGGGGACACAGAGAGGACACAGCGGGACACAAATGGGGACACAGCAAGGACACAGCGGGACACAGCAGGAAAGAGCGGGACACAGCGGGACACAGCGGGACACAGCGGGACACAGCAGTGACACAGCAGGGTCACAGCGGGGACACAGTGGGTGACACAGCGAGGACACAGCGGGACACAGAGGGATACACAGAGAGGACACAGCCTGACACATGGGGACACAGCGGGACACAGCGGGGGACACAGAGAGGACACAGCGGGACACAAATGGGGACACAGCAAGGACACAGCGGGACACAGCGGGAAAGAGCGGGACACAGCGGGGGACACAGCCGGGGACACAGCGGGGTACAGCGGCACACAGTGGGGACACAGCGCTGGACACAGCGGGGGACACAAGGGGTGACACAGCGGGACACAGTGGGTGACACAAAGGGACACAGCGGGGGACACTGTAGCGGACACAGTGGGACTTATCGGGACACAGCGGAACACAGCGGGGAACACAGTGGGACACAGCGGGACACAGCGGAGGACACAGCATGGACACAGCGGGTTACAGCGGGGAAATAGTGGGGGACACAGCAGGGGACACAGCGGGATACAGAAGGACACAGCGAGGACACAGTGGGACACAGGAGGACACAGCGGGGACACAGCGGGGGACACAGTGGGACACAGCAGGGGATACAGCGAGTACACAGCGGGACACAGCCGAATACAGCAGGACACAGAGGGGAACACAGCGGGGGACACAGCGGGACACAGCGGGTCACAGCGGGGAAATAGTGGGGGACACAGCGGGAGACAAAGCAGAATACAGAAGGACACAGCGAGGACACAGCGGGACACAGGAGGACACAGCGGGGACACAGTGGGACACAGCGGGGACACAGAGGGACATAGAGGTTACACAGCCAGGACACACCAGGGACACAGCGGAACAGAGCGGGGACACAGCCGGGACCCAGCGAGACCCAGCGGGACCCAGCGGGGACACAGCGGGGACACAACGGGACACTGAAGGGGACACAGAGGCGGACACAGCAGGACACAGCAGGACTCAGTGGGAGACAGCGGGGACACAGCGAGGACACAGCGGGACACAGCGGGACACAGCGGGGAACACAGCGGGGGACACAGCGGGGGACACAGCAGGACAGAGCTGCGGACACAGCAAGGACACAGCGGGTCACAGTGGGGAAATAGTGGGGGACACAGCGGGGGACACAGCGGGGGACACAGCGGGGGACACAGCGGTGACAAAGCTGGGGACAGCGGGGACACACCGGGACACAGCGGGGGACAGCGGGGACACAGGGGGGACACAGCGAGACACAGCGGTGGACACAACGAGGACACAGCGGGGACTCAGGGGGGACACAGCGGGACACAGCGGGACAAAACGGGACACAGCGGGACACAAAGGGGGATACAGCGGGGGACAGCGGGGACACCCCTGGGGACAGCAGGGACACAGCGGGACACAGCGGGGACATAGGGGCACAGTGCGGAACACAGTGGAACACAGCCTGGAAACAGAGGGACATAGCAGTTACACAACGAGGACACACAAGGGACACAGCGGGACACAGCGGGGACACAGCGGGGACACAGCGGGACCCAGCGGGGGACACAGCAGGGGACAGCGGGGACACACATGCGGACAGCGGGGACACAAAGGGACACAGCGGGGGACATCGGGGACACAGCGGGACAAAGCGGGACACAGCAGGACACAGGGGGGACAAAGCAGGGACACAGCGGGTCACAGCGGGGACACAGTGTGGGACACAGCGAGGACACAGCGGGACACAGAGGGATACACAGAGAGGACACAGCGTGACACATGGGGACAGAGTGGGACACAGCGGGGGACACAGCAGGATACAGAAGGCCACAGCGAGAACACAGCGGGACACAGGAGGACACACCGGGGACACAGCAGGGACACAGTGGGGGACATAGTGGGACACAGCGGGGACACAGAGGGACTCAGCGGTTACACAGCGAGAACACACCAGGGACACAGCAGGACACAGCGGAGACACAGCGGGCACACAGCGGGGCACAGCGAGGACACAGCGGGACACAGCGGGGGATACAGCGTGGGACAGCGGTGACACATCGGCGGACAGTGGGGACACAGCGGGCGCAGCGGGACACAGCGGGACACAGTGGGGGACACAGCGGGCGACACAGCGGGACACAGCGGGACAAAAATGGGGACACAGCAAGGACACAGCAGGACACAGTGGGAAAGAGAAGGACACCGTGGGGGACATAGGGAAGACACAGCGGGACACAGAAGGACACACAGCGAGGACACAGCGTGACACATGGGGACACAGCGGGACACATCGGGCGACACAGCAGGACACTGCGGGGTGCACAACGGGACACAGCGGGACACAAAGGGACACAGCAGGGACACAGCGTGGGACACAGCGGAACACAAAGGGGGACACAGCGATACACAGCTGGGACACAGCGGGACACAGAGGGGACACAGCAGGGGACACAGCAGAACACAGAGGGGAACAAAGGGGGCACACAGCGAGACACAATGGGACACAGCGGGGTACACAGCGGGACCACAGCGGGACATCGCGGGGACAAAGCGAGGACAGAGCGGGACACAGAGGTACACAGCGAGGGACACAGCAGGGGACAGTGGGAACAAACCGGGGAACAACGGGGACACAGCGGGACACAGCTAGGACACAGCGGGGACACAGCGGGGACAAAGCAGGGGAAAGAGTGGGACAGAGCAGGGGATACAGCGAGGACACAGAGGGGATATAGGGGGACACTGACGGACACAGTGGAACACAGCGGGGACACAGATGGACATAGCAGTTACACAGCGAGGACACACCAGGGACACAGCAGGACACAGCGGGGACACAGCGGGGACACAGCGGGGGACACAGTGTGGGACACAGCCATAAACAGCGGGGGACACAGCGGGACTCAGCGGGGGACACAGCAAATAACACAACGGGACACAGCAGGGGACACAGGGGAACACAGCGGGACATAGCCGGACACAGCTGGGGACACAGCGGGTGACACAGCGGGGGAAACAGCGGGAAACAGCGGGGGACACAGCAAGGACACAGCAGGACACAGCGGGGGACACAGCAGGACACAGCGGGGTACAAAGAGGCAGACACATCGGTACACATCGGGACACAGCGGGGACACAGCAGGACACAGCGGGACACAGCGGGGGACACACCGGGGCAGAGCAGGCACACAGGGGGACACAGCGGGACACAGCGGGACACAGAGGGACACAGCGGGGAACACAGCGGGACACACAGCGGGACACAGCGGGACACAGCGGGGGACACAGCATGGACACAGCGGGTCACAGCAGGGAAATAGTGGGGGACACAGCGGGGGACACAGCGGGATACAGAAGGACACAGCAAGGACACAGCGGGACACAGGAGGACACAGCGGGGACATGGCGGGGACACAGCGGGGGACACAGTGGGACACAGCTGCGGATACAGAGAGGACACAACAGGGACACTGCGGGACACAGCGGGTCACAGCGGGGAAATAATGGGGGACACAGCGGGATACAGAAGGACACAGCGAGGACACTGCGTGGACATAGGGGGACACTGCAGGACACAGCGGGACACAGCGGGGACACAAGGGACATAGAGGTTACACAGCGAAGAGACACCAGGGACACAGCGGGCCACAGCGGGGCCACAGCGGGGACACAGCGGGACACAGCGGGAAAGAGCGGACACAGCGGGTGTCACAGCCGGGGACACAGCGCGGTACAGCGGCCCACAGTGGGGACACAGCGGGGGACACAGCGGGGGACACAACGGGTGACACATCGGGACACAGTGGGGTACACAAAGGGACACAGTGGGGGACACTGTACCGGACACAGTGGGACATATCGGGACACAGCGGGACACAGCGGGGAACACAGCGGGGGACACAGCGGGCCACAGCGGGGAAATAGTGGGGGACACAGCGGGGGACACAGCGGATTACAGAAGGACACAGCGGGACACAGGAGGACACAGAGGGGACACAGCGGGGGACACAGTGGGACACAGCTGCGGATACAGCGAGGACACAGCAGGGACACTGCGGGACACAGAGGGTCACAGCGGGGAAACAGTTGGGGAAACAGCGGAGGACACAGCGGGATAGAGAAGGACACAGCGATGACACAGCGGGGACATAGGGTGACACTGCGGGACACAATGGGACACAGAGGGGACACAGAGGGACATAGAGGTTACACAGCCAGGACACACCAGGGACAAAGCGGAACACAGCGGGGACACAGCGGGACACAGCGGGACCCAGCGGGGACCCAGCGGGGACACAGCGGGACACAGCGGGGGACACAGAGGCGGACAAAGCAGGACACAGCGGGACACAGCGGGAGACAGCGGGACACAGCGGGGACACAGTGAGGACACAGCGGGACACAGCGGGACACAGCATGGACACAGCGGGTCACAGTGGGGAAATAGTGGGGGACACAGCGGGGGACACAGCGGGATACAGAAGGACACAGCGAGGACACAGCGGGACAAAGGAGGACACAGCGGGGACACAGCTGGGACACAGCGGGGGACATAGTGGGACACAGCGGGGACACAGAGGGACTCAGCGTTTACACAGCAAGGACACACCAGGGACACAGCGGGACACAGCGGACAAACAGCGGGGACACAGCGGGACACAGAGAGGACACAGCGGGACACAGCGGGGGACACAGAGTCGGACAAAGCAGGACACAGCGGGACCCAGCGGGAGACAGCGGGACAAAGCGGGGACACAGTGAGGACACAGCGGGACACAGCGGGACACAGCATAGACACAGCGGGTCACAGTGGGGAAATAGTGGGGGACACAGCGGGGGACACAGCGGGATACAGAAGGACACAGCGAGGACACAGCGGGACAAAGGAGGACACAGCGGGGACACAGCTGGGACACAGCGGGGGACACAGTGGGACACAGCGGGGACGCAGAGGGACTCAGCGGTTACAAAGCGAGGACACACCAGGGACACAGCGGGACACAGCGGACACACAGCGGGGACACAGCGGGACACAGAGAGGACACAGCGGGACACAGCGGGGGATACAGCGGGGGACAGCGGTGACACACTGGCGGACAACGGGGACACAGCGGGACACAGCGGGACACAGCTGCGGATACAGCGAGGACACAGCAAGGACACTGCGGGACACAGCGGGACACAGTGGGTTACACAGCGGGGGACACAGCGGGACACAGCGGGGGACACAGTGGAACACAGTGAGGACACAGCGGGGCACAGCGGGACACAGCGGGGACACAGCGGGACACAGTGGGGGACACAGTCCGAAAAAGCAGGACACAGCGGGACACAGCGGGAAACAGCAAGACACAGCGGGGGACACACCGGGACACAGCGGGGGTCACAGCAAAAACACAAGGGACACAGGAGGACACAGCGGGGACACAGCAGGGACACAGCGGGGGACACTGTGGGACACAGCGGGGGACACAGCGATGACACAGCAGGGACATAGGGGGACACTGCGGGACACAGTGGAACACAGCGGGGACACAGAGGGACATAGCAGTTACACAGCGAGGACACACCAGAGACACAGCGGGACACAGCGGGGACACAGCGGCAACACAGCGAGACACAGCGGGACCCAGTGGGGACACAGCAGGGACACAGCGGGACACAGCGGGGGACACAGCGGGACACAGCGGGGTACAGAGCAGGACATAGCATGGACACAGTGCGACACAGCAGGAAATAGCATGGACACAGTGCGACACAGCGAGGGACACAGCTGGGACACAGCGGGTCAACAGCGGGGACACAGTGGGGGACACAGCGAGGACACAGCGGGAAACAGAGTGATACACAGCGAGGACACAGCGTGACACATGGGGACACAGCGGGACACAGCGTGGGACACAGTGAGGACACAGCGGGACACAAATGGGGACACAGCAAGGACAGAGCGGGACACAGCGGGAAAGAGCGGGACACAGCGGGGGGACACAGCCGGGGACACAGCAGGGGACACAGTGGGGACACAGCAGCACCCAGTGGTGACACAGCGGGACACAGCGGGACACATCGGGGGACACAGCAGGACACTGCGGGGTACACAGCGGGACACAAAGGGACACAGCAGGGACACAGCGGAGGACATAGCGGGACACAGCGAGAACACCGCGGGACACAGGAGGACACAGCGGGACACAGAGGGGACACAGCAGGGGACACAGCAGGACACAGCGAGGACACAGAGGGACTCAGCGCTTACACAGCGAGGACACAACAGGGACACAGCGGGACACAGCGGAGACACAGCAGGGACACAGTGAGACACAGCGAGGACACAGTGGGACACAGTGTGGGATAGAGCGGGGGACAGCGGTGACACACCGGCGGACAGCCAGCGAGGACACAGCGGGACACAAGTGGGGACAAAGCAAGGGACCCAGCGGGACACAGCAGGAAAGAGCGGGACACAGACGGGGACACAGCTCGACACAGCAGGGGACACAGCGGGGACACAGCGGGACACAGTGGGACACAGCGGGGACACAGCAGGGGACACAGCGGGGAAGAGCGGGACACACCGGGGGACACAGCCGGGGACACAGCGGGACACAGCAGGGAACACAGCGGGGACACAGTGGGACACAGTGGGGACACAGCGGGACACAGCGGGGCACATCGGGGGACACAGCAGGACACTGTAGGGTACACACCGCGACACAGCGGGACACAGCGGGACGCAGCGGGGACAAAGCAGGGGACACAGCAGGACACAGAGGGGAACAAAGGGGACACACAGCGGGACACAGTGGGACACAGCGGAGTACAATGCGGGACACAGCAGGGACACTGCAGAGGCACAGTGGGAAACAGTGGGACACAGCGGGGGACAATGCGGGACAAACCGGGATACAGGGCGACACAGCGATGGACACAACGGGGGACACAGAGCTGCACACAGCGGGAGAGAGTGGAACACAGCAGGGGCACAGCGGAGCCACTGCGGGACATCGCAGGAACAAATCAAGGACAGAGCAAGACACAGAGGTACACAGCGAGGGACACAGCGGGGGACAGTGGGGACAAACAGGGGAACAACGGGGACATAGCGGGACACAGCTGGGACACAGCGGGGACACAGCGGCACACAGTGGGGGCACAGTGGGACACAGCAGGGGATAAAAGCGAGGACACAGAGGGGACTTGGGGGACACTGCGGGACACAGTGGGACACAGTGGGGACACAGAGGGACATAGCAGTTACACAGCGAGGACACACCAGGGACACAGCGGGACACAGCGGGGACACAGCTGGCACACAGCGGGACCCAGCGGGGACACAGCGGGGACACAGTGGGACCAAGCGGGGGACACAGAGGCGGACACAGCAGGACACAGTGGGACACACCGGGACAGAGCGGGACACAGCGAGAACACAACCGGACACAGCGGGACACAGCGGGAGACACAGCAGGGGACACAGCGGGACACAGCGGGTGACACAGCGGGACACAGCGGGACACAGAGGGGACAAACAGGGTATAAAGCGGGTACACAGCGGGACAAAACGGGACACAGCTGGACACAGCGGGGACACAGCAGGGGACACAGCAGGGGACAGCGCGGACACAGCCGGACACAGCAGGACACAGCGGGAAACAGGGGGGACACAGCGAGGACAAAATGGGACACAGCGAAGACACAGCGGGACACAGAGGGGACACAGCGAGTGACAGCAGGGAGACACAGCGGGGACACAGCGGGGACACAGCGGAACACAGTTGGGACACAGCGGGGGACAGCAGGGAGACACAGCGGGGACACAGCGGGGACACATCGGTACAAAGCGGGACACAGCCGGTACACAGCAATACACAGCGGGACACAGCGAGAAACACAACCGGACACAGCGCGCGACACAGCGGGACACAGCGGGGGACACAGCGGGACACAGCGGGACACAGTGGGGACAGAGCGGGACACAGCGGGGACACAGCGGGGGACACAGCGGGGCACAAAGTCAGACACCACGGGATACAGCGGAACATAGCAGGGACACAGCGGGGGACACAGCGGGGACACAGCGGGGGACACAGAGGGGGACAGCAGTGACACAGCTGGGGACAGCGAGGACACAGCGGGGGACAGCGGGGACACTGGGGGAACACAGCGAGACACAGCGGGGGACACAGTGAGGACACAGCGGGGACACAGGGGGGACACAGCGGGACAAAAGGGGACACAGCGGGACACAGAGACGGATACAGCGGGGGACAGCGGGGACACCCCTGGGGACAGCAGGGACACAGCGGGACACAGCAGGGACACACCGGGGACACAGTGGGACACAGCGGGACACAGCAGGGACACAGCAGGGACACAGCCGGGGACACAGCGGGACACAGCAGGACACAGCAGGGGACACAGCAGGGACACAGCGGGTCACAGCGGGGACACAGTGGGGACACAGCAAGGACACAGCGAGACACAGAGGGATACAAAGCGAGGACACAGCGTGACACAGGGGGACACACCGGGACCCAGCGGGGGACCCAGCAAGGACACAGCGGGACACAAATGGGGACACAGCAAGGACACAGCGTGAAAGAGCGGGACACAGCGGGGGACACATCCTGGGACACAGCGGGACACAGCAGGGGACACAGCGGGGACACAGCGGGACACAGTGGGGACACAGCGGGACACAGCGGGACACATCGGGCAACACAGCAGGACACTGCGGGGTACACAGCGGGACACAGCGGGACACAAAGGGACACAGCAGGGACACAGTGGGGGACAAATCGGGACACAAAGGGGGACACAGCGTTACACAGCGGGGACACAGCAGGGGCACATTGGGAAAAAGCGGGACACAGCAGGGGACAGAGCGGGACACACCGGGGTACAGCGGGACACAGCGGGAGACACAGCAGGGGACACAGAGCCGCACACAGCGGGAGAGAGTGGAACACAGCAGGGACACAGCGGGGACACAGCGGGACATCGCGGGGACAAAGCGAGGACAGAGCGGGACACAGAGATACACAGCGAGGGACACTGCGGGGGACAATGGGGACAAACCGGGGAACAACGGGGACACAGCGGGACACAGCTGGGACACAGCGAGGACACAGCGGGATACAGCCGGACACAGCAAGACACAGAGGGGAACACAGCGGGGGACACAGCGGGACAGAGCGGGACACAGTGGGGTACACAGTGGGACACATCGGGGATACAGCAGGCACACAGCGGTTCACAGCGGGACACAGCGGGGGACAGAGCAGGAGCGGGGACACAGCGGGGCACAGCAGGGACACATAAGACAGAGCAGGGAACACAGCGGGATATAGCAGGGGACACAGCGAGGATAAAGCGGGACACAGAGGGACACAGCAAGGGACACAGCAAGGCCACAGCGGGACACAGCGGGACACAGTGGGGGACACAGCAGGGGACACAGCAGAACACAGGGGGACACAGCAGGACACAGCGGGGGATGCAGCGGGACACAAAGGGGGACCCAGCGTTACACAGAGGGGACACAGCGGGACACAGCGGGACACCGCAGGGGACACAGCGGGGACACAGCGGGACACAGTGGGGACACAGCCGGACACAGCGGGACACATCAGGGGACACAGCAGGACACTGCAGGGTACACATCGGGACACAGCGGGACACAGTGGGACACAGCGGGTACACAGCAGGGGATACAGCGGGAAAGAGCGGGACACAGCGGGGGACACAGCCGGGGACACAGCGGGACACAGCCGGGGACACAGCGGGGACATAGCGGGGACACAGCGGGACACAGTAGGGACAAAGCGGGACACATCGGGACACATCGGGGGACACAGCAGGACACTGCAGGGTACACAACGGGACACAGCGGGACACAGCGGGACACAACGGGGACACATCAGGGGACACAGCATGACACAGAGGGGAACAAAGGGAGCACACAGCGGGACACAGTGGGACACAGCGGGGTACACAGCGGGACAAAACAGGGACACTGCAGGGGCACAGTGGGTAACAGTGGGACACAGCGGGGGACAATGCGGGACAAACCGGGGTACAGGGGGACACAGCGATGGACACAGCGGGGGACACAGAGCTGCACACAGCGGGAGAGAGTGGAACACAGCAGGGCCACAGTGGGGCCACAGCGGGACATCGCAGGAACAAAGCGAGGACAGAGCGAGACACAGAGGTACACAGCGAGGGACACAGCGGGGGACAGTGGGGACAAACAGGGGAACAACGGGGACACAGCGGGAGACAGCTGGGACACAGCGGGACACAGCAGGGGATACAGCGAGGACACAGAAGGGACATAGGGGGACACTGCGGGACACAGTGGGACACAGCGGGGACACAGAGGGACATAGCAGTTACACAGCGAGGACACACCAGGGACACAACGGGACACAGCGGGGACACAGCCGGGACACAGTGGAACACAGCAGGGACACAGCGGGGACACAGCGGGGACACAGCGGGACAAAGCGAGGGACACAGAGGCGGACACAGCAGGACACAGCGGGACAAAGCGGGACAGAGCGGGACACAGCGAGAACACAACAGGACACAGCGGGACACAGCGGGGGACACAGCAGAGGAAACAGCGGGACACAGCGGGGGTCACAGCGGGACACAGCGGGACACAGAGGGGACAAAGCAGGGTCAAAGCGGGGACACAGCGGGACACAGCGGGACAAAACAGGTCACAGCTGGACACAGCGGGGACACAGCAGGGGACACAGCCGGGGACAGCGGGGACACAGCGGGACACAGCAGGACACAGCGGGAAACAGCGGGGACACAGAGAGGACACAGCGGGACACAGCGAAGACACAGCGGGACACAGATGGGACACAGCGGGGGACAGCAGGGGACACAGCGGGACACAGCGGGACAAAGTGGGGACAGAGAAAGGAGATACAGCGGGCACACATCTGGGACACATTGGTACACATTGGGACACAGCCGGTACACAGCAATACACAGCAGGACACAGCGGTAAACACAACCGTACACAGCGGGGGACACAGCGGGAAACAGCAGGACACAGCCGGGGACACAACGGGACACAGCGGGGGTCACAGCAAGAAGACAGCAGGAAACAGGAGGACACAGCGGGGACACAGCGGGGACAAAGCGGGGGACACAGTGGGACACAGCGGGGGACACAGCGAGGACACAGCGGGGACATAGGGGGACACTGCGGGACACAGTGGAGCACAGCGGGGACACAGAGGGACATAGCAGTTACACAGCGAGGACACACCAGAGACAGAGCGGGACACAGCGGGGACACAGCAGGGACACAGCGAGACACAGAGGGACCCAGCGAGGACCCAGCGGGGACACAGCGGGACACAGCGGGGGACACAGAAGCGGACACAGCAGAACACAGCGGGACACAGCGCGACACAGCGGGACACAGCGGGGACACAGAGAGGACACAGATGGACACAGCGGGGAACACATCGGGGGACACAGAGGGGGACACAGCGGGACACAGCGGGGGACACAGCATGGACACAGCAAGTCACAGTGGGGAAATAGTGGGGAACACAGCGGGGGACACAGCGGGATACAGAAGGACACAGTGAGGACACAGCGGGACAGAGGAGGACACAGTGGGGACACAGTGGGGAAACAGCGGGGGACACAGTGGGACACAGCGGGGACACAGAGGGACTTAGCGGTTACACAGTGAGGACACACCCGGGACACAGCGGGACACAGCGGGGACACAGCAGGGACACAGCGGGATCCAGCGGGACCCAGCGGGGACACAGTGGGGACACAGCGGGACACAGCGGGGGACACAGCAGGGGACACAGTGGGGGACAGCGGGGACACAGAGGGACACAGCAGGACACAGCGGGGACACAGCAAGGACACAACGGGACACAGCGGGACACAGCGGGGGACACAGCATGGACACAGCAAGTCACAGCGGGGGACACAGCAAGGGACACAGCGGGGGACAGCGGGGAAAAAGAGGGACACAGCAGGACACAGCGGGGACACAGCAAGTACACAACGGGACACAGCGGGACACAGCGGGGGACACAGCAGGGGACACAGTGGGACACAGCGGGGGACACAGCGGGACACAGCGGGACACAGCCGGGACAAAATGGGGGACAAAGAGGGGACACAGCGGGACACAGCGGGACAAAACGGGACACAGCTGGACACAGCGGGGACACAGCAGGGGACACAGAGGGTTACAGCGGGGACACAGCCGGACTTAGAAGGACACAGCGGGAAACAGCGGGGACACAGCGAGGACACAGCGGGACACAGCGGGACACAGAGGGGACACAGCGGGGGACAGCAGGGAGACACAGCGGGGACACAGCGGGGACACAGCGGAACACAGTAGGGACACAGCGGGGGACAGCAGGGAGACACAGCGGGGACACAGCGGTACACAGCGGGACAAAGGGGGTACACAGCAGGACACAGCGGGACACAGCGGGAAACACAACCGGACACAGCGGGGGACACAGCGGGACACAGCGGGGGACACAGCGGGACAAAGCGGGACACAGTGGGGACAGAGTGGGACACAGCGGGGACACATTGGGGTACACAGCAGGGACACAGCAGGAACACAGAGGGACACACCGGGGACACAGCGGGGACACAGCTGGGGAAACAGTGGGAAACAGCGGGGGCCACAGCGAGGACACAGCAGGACACAGCGGGGGACACAGCAGGACACAGCGGGGTACACAGAGGCAAACACAGCGGTACACATCGGGACACAGCAGGGACACAGCGGGACACGGCGGGACACAGCAGGGACACAGCAGGACACAACGGGGACACAGCGAGGACACAGCGGGACACAGCGGGAAACAGCATGGACACAGCGGGTCACAGTGGGGAAATAGTGGGGGACACAGCGGGGGATATAGCGGGATACAGAAGGACACAGCGAGGACACAGCGGGACACAAGAGGACACAGCGGGGACACAGCGGGGACACAGCGGGGGACACAGTGGGACACAGCGGGGACACAGAGGGACTCAGCGGTTACACAGCGAGGACACACCAGGGACACAGCGGGACACAGCGGACACACAGCGGGGACACAGCGGGACACAGCGGGGACACAGCGGGACACAGCGTGGGTTACAGCGGTGGACAGCGGTGACACACCGGCGGACAGCGTGGACACAGCAGTACAGAGCTGGACACAGCGGGGGACACAGCGGGACACAGTGTGGGACACAGCGGGACACAGCGGGGACACATCAGGGGACACAGTAGGACACAGAGGGGAACAAAGGGGGCACACAGCGGGACACAGTGGGACACAGAGGGGTATACAGCGGGACACAGCAGGGACACTGCAGGGGCACAGTGGGAAACAGTGGGACACAGCGGGGGACAAAGCGGGACAAACCGGGATACAGGGGGACACAGCGGGGGACACAGCGGGGGACACAGAGCTGCACACAGCGGGAGAGAGTGGAACACAGCAGGGACACAGCGGGGCCACAGCGCAACATCGCAGGAACAAAGCAAGGACAGAGTGAGACACAGAGGTACACAGCGAGGGACACAGCGGGGGACAGTGGGGACAAACAGGGGAACAACGGGGACACAGCGGGACACAGCGAGGGAAACAGCGGGGGACAGTGGGGACAAACAGGGGAACAACGGGGACACAGCGGGACACAGCTGGGACACAGCGGGGACATAGTGGGACACTGCGGGACACAGTGGGACACAGCAGGGACACAGAGGGACATAGCAGTTACACAGCGAGGACACACCAGGGACACAGCGGGACACAGCGGGAACAAAGCCGGGACCCAGAGGGGACACAGCGGGGACACAGCGGGACAAAGCGGGGGACACAGAGGCGGACACAGCAGGACACAGCGGGACACATTGGGACAGAGTGGGACACAGCGAGAACACAACAGGACACAGCGGGACACAGCAGGGGACACAGCACAGGACACAGCGGGTGACACAGCGGGATACAGCGGGACACAGAGGGGACAAAGCAGGGGACAAAGCGGGGATACAGCGGGACACAGCGGGACAAAACGGGACACAGCTGGACACAGCGGGGACACAGCAGGGGACACAGAGGGGGACAGCAGGGACACAGCCGGACACAGCAGTACACAGCGGGAAACAGCGGGAAAACAGCAAGGACACAATGGGACACAGCGAAGACACAGCGGGACACAGAGGGGACACAGCGGGGGAAAGCAGGGGGACACAGGGGGGACACAGCGGGTACACAGCGGAACACAGTGGGGACACAGCGGGGGACAGCAGGGAGACACAGCTTGGACACAGCTGGGACACATCGGTACACAGCGAGACACAGCCGGTACACAGCGGGACACAGCGGGACACAGCGGGAAATACAACCGTACATAGCTGGGGACACAGCGGGACACAGTGGGACACAGCGCGTACACAGCAGGGGACACAGCAGGGTAGAGCGGGACACAGTGGGGGACACAGCGAGGACACAGGGGGACACAGAAGGATACACAGAGAGGACACAGCACGACACATGGGGACACAGCGGGACACAGCGGGGGACACAGAGAGGACACAGAGGGACACAAATGGGGACACAGCAACGACACAGCGGGATACAGCGGGAAAGAGCGGGACACAGCGGGGGACAAAGCCGGGGACACAGCGGGACACAGCAGGGGACACAGCGGGGACACAGCGGGACAGAGTGGTGACATAGCGGGACACAGTGGGACACATCGGGGGACACAGCAGGACACTGCGGGGTACACAGCGGGACACAGCGGGATACAGCAGGGACACACCGGGGTACAAGGCGGGAGACAGCGAAGACACAGCGGGACACAGGAGGACACAGTGGGACACAGCGGGGACACAGCAGGGGACACAGCAGGACACAGAGGGGACAAAGAGGGACTCAGCGGTTACACAGCGAGGACACACCAGGGACACAGCGGGACACAGCGGAGACACAGCAGGGACACAGTGAAACACAGCGAGGACACAGCGGGACACAGGAGGACACAGCGGGACCCAGCGGGGACACAGCGGGGACACAGTGGGACAAAGTGGGGGACACAGAGACGGACACAGCAGGACACAGTGGGACACACCGGGACAGAGCGGGACACAGCGAGAACACAACGGGACACAGCGGGACACAGCGGGGGACACAGCAGGGGACACAGCGGGACACAGCGGGTGACACAGCGGGACACAGCGGGACAT
>NW_012287255.1:0-1488 GCF_000151885.1 Dipodomys ordii
GGGGGACACAGAGCTGCACACAGCAGGAGAGAGTGGAACACATTTCAGGGCCACAGTGGGGCCACAGCGCAACATCGCAGGAACAAAGCGAGGACAGAGCGAGACACAGAGGTACACAGCGAGGGACACAGCGGGGGACAGTGGGGACAAACCGGGGAACAACGGGGACACAGCGGGACACAGCTGGGACACGGCGGGACACAGCAAGGGATACAGCGAGGACACAGAAGGGACATAGGGGGACACTGCGGGACACAGTGGGACACAGCGGGGACACAGAGGGACATAGCAGTTACACAGCCAAGACACACCAGGGACACAGCGGGACACAGCCGGGACACAGTGGAACCCAGCGGGGACAAAGCGGGGACACAGCAGGACAAAGCGAGGGACACAGAGGCGGACACAGCAGGACACAGCGGGACAAAGCGGGACAGAGCGGGACACAGCGAGAACACAACAGGACACAGCGGGACACAGCGGGGGACACAGCAGGGGACAAAGCGGGACACAGCGGGGGTCACAGCGGGACACAGCGGGACACAGAGGGGACAACGCAGGGTCAAAGCGGGGACACAGCGGGACACAGCGGGACAAAACAGGTTACAGCTGGACACAGCGGGGACACAGCAGGGGACACAGCGGGGGACAGCGGGGACACAGCGGGACACAGCAGGACACAGTGGGAAACAGCGGGGACACAGAGAGGACACAGCGGGACACAGCGAAGACACAGCGGGACACAGAGGGGACACAGCGGGGAACAGCAGGGGACACAGGCGAACACAGTGGGACAAAGTGGGGACAGAGCAGGGGGATACAACAGGCACACAGCTGGGACACATTGGTACACAGTGGGACACAGCCGGTACACAGCAATACACAGCGGGACACAGCGGGAAACACAACCGGACACAGCGGGGGACACAGAGGGACACAGCGGGGGACACAGCGGGACACAGCGGGAAACAACAGGACACAGCGGGGGACACACCGGGACACAGCAGGGGTCACAGCAAGAACACAGCGGGACACAGGAGGACACAGCGGGGACACAGCGGGGACAAAGCGGGGGACACAGTGGGACACAGCGGGGGACACAGCAAGGACACAGCGGGGACATAGGGGGACACTGCGGGACACAGTGGAGCACAGCGGGGACACAGAGGGACATAGCAGTTACACAGCGAGGACACACCAGAGACAGAACGGGACACAGCGGGGACACAGCAAGGACACAGCGAGACACAGAGGGACCCAGCGGGGACACAGCGGGGACACAGCGGGACACAGCGGGGGACACAGAGGCGGACACAGCAGAACACAGCGGGAAACAGCGCGACACAGCGGGACACAGCGGGGACACAGCGAGGACACAGATGGACACAGCGGGGAACACATCGGGGGACACAGAGGGGGACACAGCGGGACACAGCGGGACACAGCGGGGGACACAGCATGGACACAGCAAGTCACAGTGGGGAAATA
>NW_012287256.1:0-12388 GCF_000151885.1 Dipodomys ordii
TCAACAGGGGGACACAGCGATGGACACAGCGGGGGACACAGAGCTGCACACAGTCAGGAGAGAGTGGAACACAGCAGGGACACAGCGGGGCCACAGCGGGACATCGCAGGAACAAAGCGAGGACAGAGTAAGACACAGAGGTACACAGCGAGGGACACAGCGGGGGACAGTGGGGACAAACCGGGGAACAACGGGGACACAGCGGGACACAGCTGGGACACAGCGGGGACACAGCGGCACACAGCGGGGGACACAGTAGGACACAGCAGGGGATACAGCGAGGACACAGAGGGGACATACGGGGACACTGCGGGACACAGAGGGACACAGCGGGGACACAGAGGGACATAGCAGTTACACAGCGAGGACACACCAGGGACACAGCGGGACACAGCGGGGACACAGCTGGGACACAGCGGGACCCAGCGGGGACACAGCGGGGACACAGCGGGACAAAGCAGGGGACACAGAGGCGGACACAGCAGGACACAGCGGGACACAGCGGAACAGAGTGGGACACAGCAAGAACACAACAGGACACAGCAAGATCACAACAGGACACAGCGGGACACAGCAGGGGACACAGCATGGGACACAGCGGGTGACACAGCGGGACACAGCGGGACACAGCGGGACACAGAGGGGACAAAGCAGGGGATAAAGCAGGGACACAGCGGGACACAGCGGGACAAAACGGGACACAGCTGGACACAGCGGGGACACAGCAGGGGACACAGAGGGGGACAGCGGGGACACAGCCGGACACAGCAGGACACAGCGGGAAAGAGCGGGGACACAGTGAGGACATAATGGGACACAGCGAAGACACAGCGGGACACAGAGGGGACACAGCGGGGGACAGCAGGGAGACACAGCGCGGACAAAGCGGGGACACAGCGGAACACAGTTGGGACACAGCGGGGGAAAGCAGGGAGACACAGCGGGGACACAGCGGGGACACATCGGTACACAGCGGGACACAGCCGGTACACAGTAATACACAGCGGGACACAGCGGGAAACACAACCGGACACAGCGGGGGACACAGCGGGACACAGCGGGGGACACAGCGGGACACAGCGGGGGACACAGCGGGACACAGCGGGGACACAGCGGGGGACACAGCGGGGCACAAAGTCAGACACCACGGGATACAGCGGAACATAGGGGGACACAGCGGGGGACACAGCGGGGGACACAGCGGGGGACAGCGGTGACACAGCTGGGGACAGCGAGGACACACCGGGAAACAGCGGGGGACAGCGGGGACACAGGGGGGACACAGGGAGACACAGCGCGAAACAGCGGGACACACCGGAGGACACAGTGGGGGACACAGAGGGACACAGCGGAGGACACAGCG
The DNA here is from genome assembly GCF_000151885.1 of Dipodomys ordii. Classification (NCBI taxonomy): domain Eukaryota; kingdom Metazoa; phylum Chordata; class Mammalia; order Rodentia; family Heteromyidae; genus Dipodomys; species Dipodomys ordii. Next base: position 1,364 of record NW_012287256.1, read on the forward strand.
GGGGACACAGCGGGACACAGCGCGGGACACAGCGGGGAAACAGTGGGACACAGTGGGACACAGCAGGACACAGCAGGACACAGCGGGACACAGCGGGGGGACACAGCGGGACACAGTGGTCACAGCGGGGGACACAGCGGGGACACAGCTGGACACAGCGTGATACACAGCTGGACACAGCGGGGTACACAGCGGGACACAGCGGGGACACAGCTGGACACAGCGGGGTACACAGCGGGACACAGCGGGGACACAGCGAGGACACAACGGGACACAGAGGGACACAGCGGACACAGCAGGACACAGCGGGACACAGCGGGGGACACAGTGGGAAACAGCGCGGGACATAGTGGAGGAAACAGCGGGACATAGCGGGGAACACAGCGTGACACAGCGGGACACAGGGGATGTCAACGGGGACACAGCAGGACATAGCGGGGAACAGAGCGAGGACACAGCGGGACACAGCGGGGATACAACGGGACACAACGGGACACAGCGGGGTACACAGCGGGACACAGCGGGGACACAGCAGTGGACACAGAGGGACACAGAGGGAGACACAGCTGGACACAGAGGGGGACACAGCGGGACACAGCGTGGACACAGCAGGACACAGCGGGACACAGCGGGGACACAGCTGGACAGAGCACGGTACACAGGGGGACACAGCGGGGACACAGCGAGAACACAGCGGAACACAGAGGGACACAGTGAGGACACAGGTGGACACAGCGGGACACAGCTGGACACAGCGGGGTACACAGCGGGAATCAGCGGGGACACAGCGAGGACACAGAGGGACACAACGGGGGACACAGCGGGACACAGTGGGGGATGCAGCGGGGGACACAGCGGGGGACACTGCAGGACACAGCGGGTGACACAGTGGGACACAGCGGGACACAGCAGGGATACAACTGGACACAGCGGGGACACAGCGGGGAAACAGCTGACACAGCAGGACACAGTGGGACACAGCTGGGGACACAGTGGGGGACAGAGGGGACACACCGGGGTACAATGGGGACATAGCAGGACACAGCAGTGACAAAGCGGGACATAGCAGGGACAAAGCGGTGGACAAAGAGGGGCCACAGCGAGACATAGTGGGGGACACAGCCGGACACAGCGAGACAAAGCGGGGACACAGCGGGGCACACAGCGGGACACAGCGGGGGACACAGCGGGGGACACAGCGGGACACAGCGGGAAACAGTGGGACACAGCGGGACATAGGGAGACACAGCGGGGAAACATCAGAGACACAGCGGGACACAGCAGGGGACAGCGGGGACACAGCGGGACACAGCGGGACAGAGCGGGGGACAGCGGGGACACACATGGGGACAACGGGGACACAGCCTGACACAGCAGGGACACAGCGGGACACAGCGGGGAACACAGCGGGACCCAGCAGGGGAACAGAGCGGGGGACAGAGTGAGGACACAGCGTAGCACCACGGGGGACAGAGCGGGGGACAAAGAGGGGACAAAGCGGGGACATAGCGGGATACAGTGAGGACACAGCGGGGGACACAGGGGGACACAGCAGGACACAGCGGGGACACAGTGGGGGACACAGTGGAACACAGCACGACAAAGCGGGACACAGCGGGGGACACATCTGGACACAGCGGGGGACACAGTGGGGACACAGTGGGGGACACTGCGGGGGACACAGCGGGACACAGAGGGACACAGCCGGGACACAGCATTGACACATTGGGGGACACAGCGAGGACACAGCGGGGGACACAGCGGGGACACAGTGGGGGACACAGCAGGAGACAGAGCAGGAAACACAGCGGGACACAGCAGGGACACAGCGGGGGACACAGCCAGGGACACATCTGGACACAGCGGGGCACAACGGAGTTCACAGCAGGGGACACAATGGTACACAGAGGGACACAACGGGGAAACATCGGAGACACAGTGGGACACAGCGGGGGACAGTGGGGACAACGCGGGAAACACCGGGACACAGAGGGGGACACAGCGGTGGACACAGCCGGACACAGCGGGGACACAGCAGGACACAGTGGTGGACACAGAGCGGACACAGCGGGGGACACAGCGGGACACAGCGGGCGACAAAGTGGGACACAGCGGGGGACATAGCGGTGGACACAGCGGGACACAGTGGGGGACACATCGGGCGATACAGCGGGGACACAGCGGGACACAGCGGGGGACACAGCGGGACACAGAGGGGGACACAGAGGGACACAGCTGGGACAAAGCGGGACACAGCGGGGTACACAGTGGGACACAGCGGGGCACAGCAGAGACACACCTGGACGGAGCGCGGTACACAGGGGGACACAGCGGGGACACAGCGAGAACACAGCGGGACACAGAGGGACACAGCGAGGATACAGCTGGACACAACGGGGTACACAGCGGGACTCAGTGGGGACACAGCGAGGACACAGAGGGACACAGCAGGACACAGTGGGGACACAGCTGGACAGAGCGCGGTACACAGGGGACACAGCGGGGACACAGCGAGAACACAGCGGTACACAGAGGGACACAGCGAGGATACAGCTGGACACAGCGCGGTACACAGCGGGACTCAGCGGGGACACAGCGAGGACACAGAGGGACACAGCGGGACACAGCAGGAAACAGCGGGACACAGCGCGAGACACAGCGGAGAACACAGCGGGACACAGCGGAGGACACAGCGAGGACAGAGCGGGACAGTCTGACACAGCGGGGACACAGCGGGGACACAGCGAGGATACAACGGGACACAGAGGGACACAGCGCGAAACAGCGGGACACACCGGAGGACACAGTGGGGGACACAGAGGGACACAGCGGAGGACACAGCGGGGGACACAGCGGGACACAGCGCGGGACACAGCGGGGAAACAGTGAGACACAGTGGGACACAGCAGGACACAGCAGGACACAGCGGGACACAGCGGGGGGACACAGCGGGACACAGTGGGTCACAGCGGGGGACACAGCGGGGACACAGCTGGACACAGCGTGATACACAGCAAGAACACAGCCGGCCCAGCCGGTCAAGGCGGGGACACAGCTGGACACAGCGGGGTACACAGCGGGACACAGCGGGGACACAGCTGGACACAGCGGGGTACACAGCGGGACACAGCGGGGACACAGCGAGGACACAACGGGACACAGAGGGACACAGCGGACACAGCAGGACACAGCGGGACACAGCGGGGGACACAGTGGGAAACAGCGCGGGACATAGTGGAGGAAACAGCGGGACATAGCGGGGAACACAGCGTGACACAGCGGGACACAGGGGGTGTCAACGGGGACACAGCAGGACATAGCGGGGAACAGAGCGAGGACACAGCGGGACACAGCGGGGATACAACGGGACACAACGGGACACAGCGGGGTACACAGCGGGACACAGCGGGGACACAGCAGTGGACACAGAGGGACAAAGAGGGAGACACAGCTGGACACAGAGGGGGACACAGCGGGACACAGCGTGGACACAGCAGGACACAGCGGGACACAGCGGGGACACAGCTGGACAGAGCGCGGTACACAGGGGGACACAGCGGGGACACAGCGAGAACACAGCGGAACACAGAGGGACACAGCGAGGACACAGCTGGACACAGCGGGGTACACAGCAGGAATCAGCGGGGACACAGCGAGGACACAGAGGGACACAACGGGGGACACAGCGGGACACAGCGGGGGATGCAACGGGGGACACAGCGGGGGACACTGCAGGACACAGCGGGTGACACAGTGGGACACAGCGGGACACAGCAGGGATACAACTGGACACAGCGGGGACACAGCGGGGAAACAGCTGACACAGCAGGACACAGTGGGACACAGCTGGGGACACAGTGGGGGACAGAGGGGACACACCGGGGTACAACGGGGACATAGCAGGACACAGCAGTGACAAAGCGGGACATAGCGGGGACAAAGCGGTGGACAAAGAGGGGCCACAGCGAGACATAGTGGGGGACACAGCCAGACACAGCGAGACAAAGCGGGGACACAGCGGGGCACACAGTGGGACACAGCGGGGGACACAGCGGGGGACACAGCGGGGGACACAGCGGGACACAGCGGGAAACAGTGGGACACAGCGGGACATAGGGAGACACAGCGGGGAAACATCAGAGACACAGCGGGACACAGCAGGGGACAGCGGGGACACAGCGGGACACAGTGGGGACACAGCGGGACACAGCGGGACACATCGGGCAACACAGCAGGACACTGCGGGGTACACAGCGGGACACATCGGGACACAAAGGGACACAGCAGGGACACAGCGGGGGACACATCGGGACACAAAGGGGGACACAGCGTTACACAGCGGGAACACAGCGGGACACAGCGGGGACACAGCAGGGGCACATTGGGAAAAAGCGGAACACAGCGGGGGACAGAGCGGGACACACCGGGATACAACGGGACACAGCGGGAGACACAGCAGGGGACACAGAGCCGCACACAGCGGGAGAGAGTGGAACACAGCGGGGACACAGCGGGACATCGCGGGGACAAAGCGAGGACAGAGCGGGACACAGAGGTACACAGCGAGGGACACTGCGGGGGACAATGGGGACAAACCGGGGAACAACGGGGACACAGCGGGACACATCTGGGACACAGCGAGGACACAGCGGGATACAGCCGGACACAGCAAGACACAGAGGGGAACACAGCGGGGGACACAGCGGGACAGAGCGGGACACAGTGGGGTACACAGTGGGACACATCAGGGATACAGCAGGCACACAGCGCTACACAGTGGGACACAGCGGGGGACAGAGCAGGATATAGCGGGGACACAGCGGGGCACAGCGGGGACACAGCAGGACAGAGCAGGGAACACAGCGGGATATAGCAGGGGACACAGCAAGAACAAAGCGGGACACAGAGGGACACAGCAAGGGACACAGCAAGGCCACAGCGGGACACAGGGGGACACAGTGGGGGACACAGCAGGGGACACAGCAGGACACAGGGGGACACAGCAGGACGCAGCCGGGGATACAGCGGGACACAAAGGGGGACCCAGCGTTACACAGCGGGGACACAGTGGGGACACAGCAAGGGACACAGCAGGACATAGAGGGGAACAAAGGGGGCACACAGCGGGACACAGTGGGACACAGCGTGGTACACAGCGGGACACAGCGGGGACACAGCAGGGGCACAGTGGGAAACAGCGGGACACAGCGGGGGACAAAGCGGGACACACCGGGATACTGCGGGACAAAGCGGGGGACACAGCAGGGGACACAGAGCCGCACACAGCGGGAGAGAGTGGAACACAGCAGGGACAGAGCGGGGACACAGCGGGGGACCCAGCGAGGACACCGCGTGACACATGGGGACACAGCGGGACACAGCAGGGGACCCAGCGAGGACACAGCGGGACACAAATTGGGACACAGCAAGGACACAGCGGGACACAGCGGGAAAGAGCGTGACACAGCAGGGGACACAGCCGGTGACACAGCGGGACACAGCGGGACACATCGGGGGACACAGCAGGACACTGCAGGGTACACAGCGGGACACAGCGGGACACAAATGGACACAGCAGGGACACAGCAGGGGACACAGTGGGACACAGCGGGGTACACAGCGGGTCACAGCGGGGACACAGCAGGGGCACAGTGGGAAACAGCGGGTCAAAGCGGGGGACAAAGCGGGACACAGCGGGACACAGAGGGACACAGCAGGGGACACAGCGGAGGACACAGAGCTGCACACAGCGGGAGAGATTGGAACACAGCACGGACACAGCAGAGACACAGCGGGACATAGCGGGGACAAAGCGAGGACAGAGCGGGACACAGAGGTACACAGCGAGGGACACAGAGGGGGACAGTGGGGACAAACCAGGGAACAACGGGGACACAGCGGGACACAGCTAGGACACAGCGGGGACACAGCGGGGACACAGCAGGGGACACAGTGGGACACAGCAGGGGATACAGCGAGGACACAGAGGGGACATAGGGGGACACTGCGGGACACAGTGGGACACAGCGGGGACACAGAGGGACATAGCAGTTATACAGCGAGGACACCCCAGGGATAGAGAGGGACCCAACGGGTACACAGCTGGGAACACAGTGGGGGACACAGCGGTAAACAGCGGGGGACACAGCGGGACTCAGCGGGGGACACAGCAAAGAACACAGCGGGACACAGGGGAACGCAGCGGGACACAGCCGGACACAGCTGGGGACACAGCGGGTGACACAGCGGGACATAGCGGGGACAAAGCGAGGAAAGAGCGGGACACAGAGGTACACAGCGAGCGACACAGCTGGGGACAGCGGGGACACACCGGGACACAGAGGGAGACAGCGGGGATACAGGGGGGACACAGTGAGACACAGCGGGGGACACAGCGAGGACACAGCAGGGACACAGCGAGGACACACCAGGGACACAGTGGGACACAGAGGACACAAAGTGGGGACACAGCGGGACACAGAGAGGACACAGTGGGACACAGCGAGGACACAGCGGGACACAGCGGGACACAGCGGGGACACAGCGGGACACAGCGGGGGACACAGGCCGACAAAGCAGGACACAGCGGGACACAGCGGGAAACAGCAGGACACAGAGGGGGACACACAGGGACACAGCAGGGGTCACAGCAAGAACACAGCGGGACACAGGAGGACACAGCGGGGACACAGCGGGGACACAGCGGGCGACACATTGGGACACATCCAGGGAAACAGCGAGGACACAGCGGGGACAAAGGGGGACACTGCGGGACACAGTGGAACACAAGGGGACACAGAGGGACATAGCAGTTACACAGCGAGGAAACACCAGAGACACAGTGGGACACAGCGGGGACACAGCAGGGACACAGCGAGACACAGCGGGACACAGCGGGGACACAGCGGGAACACAGCGGGACACAGCTGGAGACACAGAGGCGGACACAGCGAAACACAGCGGGACACAGCGGGACACAGCGAGACACAGTGGGGACACAGCGAGGACACAGTGGGACACAGCGGGGAACACATTGGGGGACACAGCGGGGGACACAGCGGGACACAGCGGGACACAGCGGGGGACACAGAGGCGGAAACAGCGGGATACAGAAGGACACAGCGGGACACAGGAGGACACAGTGGGGACACAGTGGGGAAACAGCGGGGGACACAGTGGGACACAGCGGGGACACAGAGGGACACAGCGGGGGACACAGCAGGGGACACAGTGGGGGACAGCGAGGACACAGAGGGACACAGAATGACACAGCGGGGACACAGAAGGACACAACGGGACACAGCGGGACACAGCGGGGGACACAGCAGGGGACACAGCGGGACACAGCGGGGGACACAGAGGCGGACACAGCAGAACACAGCGGGACACAGCGCGACACAGTGGGACACAGCGGGGACACAGCGAGGACACAGTGGGACACAGCGGGGGACACAGCAGGGGACACAGCGGGACAAAGCGGGGGACACAGCGGGACACAGCGGGACACAGCGGGGACAAAGCGGGGGACAAAATGTGGACACAGCGGACACAGCGTGACAAAACGGGACACAGCTGGACACAGCGGGGACACAGCAGGGGACATAGAGGGGGACAGCGGGGACACAGCCGGACACAGCAGGACACAGAAGGAAACAGCGGGGACATAGCGAGGACACAGCGGGACACAGCGGGACACAGAGGGGACACAGCGGGGGACAGCAGTGAGACACAGCGGGGACACAGCTGGGACACAGCGGAACACAGTGGGGACACAGCGGGGGACAGCAGGGAGACACAGCGAGGACACAGCGGTACACAGCGGGACACAGCGGGAAACACAACCGGACACAGTGGGGGACACAGCAGGACAAAGTGGGGGACACAGCGAGACAAAGCGGGACACAGTGGGGACAGAGTGGCACAAAGCGGGGACACAGCAGGGGACACAGCGGGGACACAGCAGGGACACAGCGGGACACAGCATGGACACAGCGGGTCACAGTGGGGAAATAGTGGGTGACACAGCGGCGGACACATCGGGATACAGAAGGACACAGCGAGGACACAGCGGGACACAGGAGGACACAGCGGGGACACAGCGGGGACACAGCGGGGGACACAGTGGGACACAGCGGGGACACAGTGGAACTCAGCGGTTGCACAGCGAGGACACACCAGGGACACAGCGGGACACAGCGGACACACAGCGGGGACACAGCAGGACACAGCGCTACAAAGCAGGGACCCAGCAAGGACACAACGGGACACAGCAGGACACAGCGGGGGACACAGCAGGGGACACAGCGGGACACAGCGGGACACAGCGGGACACAGCGGGACAAAAGTGGACACAGCTGGACACAGCGGGGACACAGCAGGGGACACAGCGGGGACAGGGGGGACACAGCCGGACACAGCAGGACACAGCGGGAAACAGCGGGGACACAGCGAGGACACAGCGGGACACAGCAAGGCCACAGCGGGACACCGAGGGGACACAGCGGGAGACACAGCGGGACACAAAGGGGGACCCAGCGTTACACAGCGGGGACACAGCAGGACACAGCGGGGACACAGCAGGGGACACAGCAGGACACATAGGGAAACAAAGGGTGCACACAGTGGGACACAGCGGGGGACACAGTGGGACAAAGCGGGACACAGTGGGGACAGAGTGGGACACAGAGGGGACACAGCGGGGGACACAGCGGGGACACAGCGGGACACACCGGGGACACAGCGGGGACACAGTGGGACACAGCAGCGACACAGCGGAACACAGCGGGGGACACAGCGGGACACAGCCTGGGACAGAGCGGGACACAGAGTGGACACAGCGGAACACAGCGAGACACAGCAGTGACAAAGCGGCGACACAGCGGGACACATTGGGACACAGCGGGACACAGCGGGGACACAGAGGGGGACAGAGGGGACACACCGGTGGACAACGGGGACATAGCAGGACAGCGCTGGGGTCACAGTGGGAAACAGCGGAGACACAGGGGGACACAGAGGGCGACACAGAGAGACACAGCGGGACACAGCGGGACAGAGTGGAGACACAGAGGGGACAAAGCGGGGGACACAGTGGGGGACACAGCGGTAAACAGCAGGGGACACAGCGGGACTCAGCTGGGACACATCAAAGGACACAGCGGGTGACACAGCGGGGGAAACAGCGGGAAACAGCGGGGAAAACAGCGAGGAAACAGCAGGACACAGCGGGGTACACAGAGGCAGACAGAGCGGTACACATCGGGACACAGCGGGGACAGAGCAGGACACAGTGGTACACAGCAGGACACAGCGGGGACAAAGCGGGGACACAGCGAGACACAGGGGGACCCAGCCGGGACACAGCGGGGACACAGCGGGACACAGCGGGGAACACAGAGGCGGACACAGCAGAACACAGCGGGACACAGCAGGACACAGCGGGGACACAGTGGGACACAGCGGGATCCAGCGGGGACACAGCGGGGACATAGCGGGACACAGCGGGGGACACAGCAGGGGACACAGCGGGGGACAGCGGGGACACAGAGGGACACAGCAGGACACAGCAGGGAAACAGCAAGGACACAACGGGACACAGCGGGACACAGCGGGGGATACAGCAGGGGACACAGTGGGACACAGCGGGACACAGCGGGGACAAAGCACGGGACAAAGCGGGGACACAGCGGGACACAGCGGGTCACAGCGGGGACACAGTGTGGGACACAGCAAGGACAAAGCGAGACACAGAGGGATACACAGCGAGGACACAGCGTGACACATGGGGACACAGCGGGACACAGCGGGGGACACAGAGAGGACACAACGGAAAACAAATGGGGACACAGCAAGGACACAGCAGGACACAGCGTGAAAGAGCGGGACACAGCGGGGGACACAGCCAGGGACACAGCGGGACACAGCAGTGGACCCATCGGAGACACAGCGGGACACAGTGGGGACACAGTGGGACACATCGGGGGACACAGCAGGACACTGCGGGGTACACAGCGGTACACAGCGGGACACAAAGGGACACAGCAGGGAACACAGTGGGGGACACAGCAAGGACACAGCGGCACACAGAGGGATACACAGCGAGGACACAGCGTGACACATGGGGACCAAGCGGGACCCAGCGGGGGGCCCAGCGAGGACACAGCGGGACACAAATGGGGACACAGCAAGGACAGAGCAGGACACAGCGTGAAAGAGCGGGACACAGCGGGGGACACAGCAGGGGACACAGCGGGACACAGCGGGACCCAGCAAGGACACAGCAGGGACACAGCAAGGACACAAACAGACACAGCGGGACACAGCGGGGGACACAGCAGGGGACACAGCGGGACACACCCGGGGACACAGTGGGACACAGTGGGACAAAGCGGGGACAAAGCAGGGGACAAAGCGGGGACACAGCGGGACACAGCGGGACAAAACGGAACACAGCTGGACACAGCGGGGACACAGCAGGGGACACAGCGGGGGATATCGGGGACACAGCCCGACACAGCAGGACACAGCGGGAAACAGCAGGGACACAGCGGGGACACAGAGGGACACAGCGGGACACAGCGGGACACAGCGGGGACACAGCGGGGACACAGCGGGGGACACAGTGAGGGACACAGCGGTAAACAGCGGGGGACACAGCGGGACTCAGCTGGGGACACATCAAAGGACACAGCGGGTGACACAGCGGGGGAAACATCAGGAAACAGCGGGGGACACAGCGAGGACACAGCAGGACACAGCGGGGTACACAGATGCAGACACAGCGGTACACATCGGGACACAGTGGGGACACAGCCTGACACAGTGGGACAAAGTGGGGACACAGCAGGACACAACGGGGACACAGCGGGGACACAGCGAGACACAGCAGGACCCAGCGGGGACACAGCGGGGACAGAGCAGGACCCAGCGGGACCCAGCGGGGACACAGCGTCGACACAGAGGGACACAGCGGGGGACACAGCAGGGGACACATCGGGGGACAGCGGGGACACAGAGGACACAGCA
>NW_012287257.1:0-4409 GCF_000151885.1 Dipodomys ordii
TATATAACTATATGAGCTTTGATTCATAAAACAGATATAGAAAAGAAATATTATAATATATAACTGAAATATATTTTCTTTTGTTTAAGCAGCCAGTTTACTCATTTTAATGCTGCATGAAAGTTGTATTCATTGTCTCAACAGAGCCAGCTTCATACAAAGCCTATAATTTCTATTAATTTCTGGGAGCGAAAACAGATGAAACTACTATATTTAACATATTCTATCTTATTTAAGTAATTGAATTATTTACTTATTGAAGATGGTATTGAAGATGGTCTGCTCTCTCAGTTAGGGATAAAGGATTCTTTTGAATCATGTTTGAGGTCTCAATTTGGTCAGATCATTTCTTCATGTTTCATGTTAACCTGACATTTTGATTTTTAAGCAACAACAAAACCAAAGAAAATTCCATTATAAAAATCAGCTGCCTTTAAGTATTCTATTATTTCCTGTTCTTCATTAGTTCCAACAATTCTAATTTTCAAAATATTGAATGCTTCAAAAGAAAGAAGTGAGTGTCCTGGTATGATCTTGATCAGTTTGAAACATATCAGAATAAAAATTCCCAAACCTCACCAGGACACTCATAGCCATGTTATTGACATGCATCTTAATACAGTGACAGAATAATAGGAAACACATTTAAAACTAAATGAAAAGTACTCGAGTAGAAGTCTAATGACCAAGAGATTAGTATTTTACTGCTTTGCTTAAACTCAGGGCCTGTCCCTGAGCCTTTTGTGCACAATGCTAGCACTCTACTCCTTGAGCCACAGAGCCACTTCCAGCTTTTTTTGAGTACTTTAAGTCTGTAGCCCTAAAGCATAGTCTGCTGGTTCAATTTCCTTGAACACCTATTTAAAATAGATTTCTGGACCTCACCCAATGTACTAATCCAGCAGATCTTGGTACAGTAGGGAACACAGTAGTACTCTTTCTATTAGGGAATCTCTCAGGATTAAAAGTGCAAAATATTATTAGCAAAAGGGAAGGCTGAAGCCCTTTATATAAAAGCTGACAAATATAAAGAATAAATCCACAAGGATGAGTCACACAGTAAAATTAATCTCATGGAACTATGCAATTCTAAAATGTAATATCTAATAATACACCATGGAATTTAACAGATAAGAAAATTAAAACCCACTTAAGAAGCTTTTTGAATATTTAACTTCTCAGCATGAATTTTTTTAATCAAGAAATTAAAAAACACAAACACAAGAAATACAGTGGTGGTTTAATGAATTGTTACACGTTAGGAAATCTAAAACAAATCATGTTAAGTGAGGTAAACCAAGCTCAGATACAAATGACACGTTTTCTCTCATATGCTGATTTAAAATATACTGAGACACACAAAAAATAAAATACCTAGGAATTAACTTAACCAAAGAAGTGAAGGACCTCTATGATGAAAACTTTAAAATCTTGAAAAAGGAAATCAACACAGAACTAAAAAAATGGCAAAACCTCCCATGCTCCTGGATTGGAAAGATTAATATCGTGAAAATGGCAATACTTCCCAAGGCTATCTACAAATACAACGCGATACCTATCAAAATTCCAAGCTCATTCTTCAAGGAAATAGAAGAGGCAATCCAAAAATTCATATGGAAAAATAAAAGACCCGAATAGCAAAAATGCTCCTCAACGGAAAGAACACTGCTGGAGGAATATCAATACCAAATTTCAAATCTACTATAAAGCCATAGTAATCAAAACAGCTTGGTATTAGCATAAGAACAGACCTCAGGACCAATGGAATAGAATTGAAAACCCAGAAATGAACCTACAGACCTATAGCCATCTAATCTTCGATAAGGGAGCTAAAACAATAGAATGGAACAAAGACAGCGTCTTCAGTAAATGGTGCTGGAAAAATTGGTTAACTACTTGTAGAAAACTAAAGCTAGACCCTTATATATCACCCTGCACCAGAATCAACTCCAAATGGATCAAAGACATTGGAGTCAAAGCAGACACTCTGAAAACATTACAGGATGGAATAGGAGAAACCCTAGGTCTCCTTGGCTCAGGCCGAAATTTTCTGAATAGAGACCCAGAAACACAACAAATCAAAGAAAGGTTGGACAAATGGGATTGCATAAAGTTGCAGTGCTTCTGCATTGCAAAGGGCATAGCTAGCAAGATCAATAGAAAGCCTATGAATTGGGAGAAGATCTTTACTAGCCATACAATGGACAAGGTCTCATATCTAAAATATACTTGGAACTCAAAAAATTAAATCCCCCAACAACAAATCCTCAAGAAACACTGCCCAATAAACAAGTGGGTGAAAGACTTAAAGATGAAACTCCTCTGAAGAAGAAAGAAGGATGGCCAATAGACACATGAAGAAATGCTCAACATCCCTAGCCATAAAAGAAATGAAAATCAAAACAGCATTGAGATACCACCTCACTCCATTTAGAATGGCAAAAATCAAGAACTCTAACAACAACAGATGCTGGAGGGGATGTGGACAGAAGGGAACCTTACTTCATTGTTGGTGGGAATGTAAACTTGTTCAACCACTTTGGAAAGCAGTATGGAGGTTCTTCAACAGACTTCACATAGAACTCCCCTATGACCCAGCAATCCCACTTTTGGGCATTTACCCAAATGTTTACAAACAAGACCACACTAAAGCTACCAGCACAACTATGTTTATTGCAGCATTATTTACCATAGCTAAGATATGGAACCAACCCAGATGCCCCTCAGTAGATGAATGGATCAAGAAAATGTGGTATATATACACAATGGAATTCTATGTCTCCATCAGGAAGAATGTCACTGCCCCATTTGTTAGGAACTGGAAAGACTTGGAAAAAATTATATTAAGTGAAGTAAGCCAGGCCCAAAGAAACATAGGCCCCATGGTTTCCCTTATTTTCAATATCTAGTATATGTATGAGTCAAGCAGAAAAGGTCAGATAATGTGATGTTAAGAAAATGAACCCTTAGATATGTATTTTAATGTTTTTTTTTCTTTCATGCATGTGTTTCTAACGCATTTATAAGATTATTTCTTTGTTGCTTTGTATGTCCCTCCCCCACAGTATAACCCCTGCTTTCACTATATTTGATGTCAGTATAACTTGTGGAGGAGGTGGGGAAAAACAAGTCGTTTAAGGATACAGGTGGACCAGTTGCAACAATGAGAAGCACAAGTTGTCATGTCCAAAAGGAGCTTTACAACGTCGTTGTGGGGGTGGGGTGGGGTTGGGGGTGGGAGGGGGGGAGAAGGATTGGGACTGGGGGGGGGAGTGGGGAGGCTGGGAAGTGATGTGAAGGGTAAACAAAGGAGGAGGCTGCAATGCTTGGTAAGAAATTTACACATTATCCTGCCCATGTAATTGTAACCCCTCTGTATAGTATGTTCACAAATAAAATAAAAAAAAAGTAAAGCCCCAAACCAAACAACAACAACAAAAAAACATGAAAAAGAAAAAGAAATGATTAAGTTGGGTTGGTGGGCTCGGTGGCACAGCACTTTTTATGCAGTGCCCTGGATTTGACCCCCCACATGGCAAATAAATTAAAGTTGTTGTTTTTTTAAAAAAAGAAAAAAATATACTGGGACATGATAAATTAAACTCTAGGCATTCACACACAGTGAGACTAAAGGAGGATATTCTTAGGGGAGGAACATAAACGTGCAATGCCTCTTTAATATTTAAACAATATCTATTTGAATGAACTCCAAGAAATGGAAACAAGAGGTTTTTCTTTCTTGCTGTTTTTGTTTTCTTCTCTTTTTGTCTTGTCTGTTCATTTATCTGTTTTTGGAAGAGTAACATAGGAGTACAAATGTGGAACGATAAAGAATGAACAAAATTAGCCATGGTACTCACTAGACCGCTGAAAATAAATGATATACCCTGTGGGTGTGGACAAGAGGAAATAAAAAAGATTCAGACAAAAAAGTCTTGTATCCATTCAAACGAGAGGAACTTGGCTTCCTTGTTGGTGACTACATTGCCTAGTCCACTTGGCCTTCTTCAAATGTATACACATTCTCCCCTCGCATCCTATCTCTACCTGGGTTTCTGCTAGATAACCCCTAGCATTTTCAATCCACTTTCTCCACTATGTTCTGAAGCAAACATAACCAGAAGCCCATTTTGTCCCATAGTCACATTAATGATTTGTATTGACAGTGCTTGGCATTCTTAGTATGTTGTGTATGCTTTTGAAAGGTAGATTTTAAATGCATAAAACAATAACCTTAATGGGCATTTTGGCAAGAGAGCTAAGGTGGAAGAGGAAGCAGGCCCTTCTTTCAACGTTCTGTAAATCACCCTGAAAGTGATCAATTAAAAATGAATCGCTAGATTGTGCGCGTCATGAATCCCATCAGTTTACATCCCTCACTGCCCTGTCACCTGGAGAGCTCACTCAGC
>NW_012287258.1:0-2513 GCF_000151885.1 Dipodomys ordii
TCAGCCCTTCAGATTCACATTCTTTTAAGAGAATGAGTCTGTGGGCTGGGAAGTTGGCTCAGTGGTAGAGTGCTTGCCTCTCATGCATAAGGCCCTGGGTTTGATTCCTCAGCACCACATAAGCAGAAAAAAGCTGTAAGTGGTGCTGTGGTTCAAGAGCTAGGGCGCTAGCCTTGAGCTGAAGAGTGCCCAGGCCCAGAGTCCAGCCCCCATGACAGACAAATAAGAATTTTAAAAAAAGAGTGAATCTGTGATCTTTGTCATTTTCAGTCTAGCTTACTTCACTTAACATGATGTATCCCAATTCTCTCCATTTTCCTGAAAATAGTATAATTTCATTCTTCTTATGGCTGAAAACTACACCAGTGTGTGTGTGTGTGTGTGTGTGAGAGAGAGAGAGAGAGACTTTTTTATCCATTAGTCATCATAGCCACCTAGACTCATTTCAGTTTTGCACTTTTGACAGAAAAAAAAAGAAATGAATGACATAGTGTAAAATAGGAGACTGTTTTAGTGTGGGAACCAGTGGACGGGAGGAAGAGGAAGTGAAAAGGATAGGGTGAAGGAGGTGAACATAATCAAAAGTATGTATTTAAATGTATGAAAATGGAACAATGAAACCTGTTAAATTGTTTTGAAAGAGGGGAGGGAGAGAAGGAAGAGGAATAGAGGAAGTAATGAAGTTGATCAAAATATTGTCTGCTATTAGATTTCTTGATTATAGCCATTCTAACTGGGGTGAGGTGAAATCTCAATGTTGTTTTGATTTGCATTTCTTTTATGGTTATGGAAGTTGAATATTTCTTCATTTGTCTATTGGCCATTCTTATTTCCTCTTCACAGAAGTCTCTCTCTAAATCTTTACACCACTTATTAATCAGGCGGTTGTTTCTTTGAGGATTTGTTGTTGGGGAATTTAATTTTTTTTTCTTGTCGGTCATGAGAGATGTACTCTGGAGAAACTGAAAGAGAAGCAGAAAGGGAAGCAGAACGAGAAGCAGGAGAAGCAGAAGCAGGAGAAGCAGAAGCAGAAGAAACAGAAGAAGGAGAAGAAGCAGAAGCAGAAGGAGAAGCAGATCAGAAGGAAAAGCAGAAAGAGAAGCAGGAGAAGCAGAAGAAGCAGAAGCCGGAGAAGCAGAAGCAGAAGAAGCTGAAGAAGCAGAAGCAGAACTGAAGCAGAAGGAGAAGAAGAAGAAGCAGAATTTGGAGAAGCAGAAGGAGAAGCAGAAGCAGAAAGAGAAGCAAAAGCAGAAGGAGAAGCAGAAGAAACAGAAGAAGCAGAGGCAGTAGCAGAAGAAGCAGAAGATGCAGAAGCAGAAGCAGATGGAAAACAGAAGAACGAAAAGTTGAAGGAGAAACAGAAGGAGAAACAGAAAGAGAAGCAGAAGAAGGAGCAGGAGAAGGAAAAGCAGCAGGAGAAGCAGAAAGAGCAGCAGAAGGAGAAGCAGGAGATGCAGAAACAGGAGAAGCAGAAGCAGTTGATACAGGAGAAGGACAAGAAGCAGAAGCAGAAGGAGAAGCAGAAACAGAAGGAGAAGCAGAAAGAGAAGGAGGGGAAGCAGAAGAACCAGAAGCAGGAGAAGCAGAAGCATAAGAATCCGAAGAAGAAGAAGCCGAACCTGAAGCAGAAAGAGAAGCAGGGGAAGCAGAAGAAGCAGAATATGGAGAAGCAGAATGAGAAGCTGAAGGAGAAGCAGAAGCGGAAAGAGAACCAAAAGCAGAAGTAGAAGCAGAAGAAACAGAAGAAGCAGTAGCAGTTGCAGCAGAAGCAGAAGGAGAAGCAGAAGGAAAAGCAGAAGAACGAGAACAAGAAGGAGAAACAGAAGCAGAAGCAGAAGGAGAATCAGAAGGAGAAGCAGAAGAAGCAGAAGTAGAAGCAGAAACAGAAGAATAAGCATAAGGACAAGCACAAGCAGAAGGAGATGCAGAAGGAGAAGCATGAGAAGCAGGAGAAGCAGAAGCAGAAGAAGAAGTAGAAGTAGGAGAAAGAGAAGGAAGAGCAGCAGAAGCAATAGGAGAAGCAGAAGCAGAAGGAGAAGCAGAATGAGTAGCAGAAAGAGAAGCAGTAGAACCAGAAGAAGCAGGAAAAGCAGAAGCAGAAGAAAGAGAAGAAGGAGAAGAAGAAGAAGAAGAAGAAGAAGAAGAAGAAGAAGAAGAAGAAGAAGAAGAAGAAGAAGAAGAAGAAGAAGAAGAAGAAGAAGAAGAAGAAGAAGAAGAAGAAGAAGAAGAAGAAGAAGAAGAACAAGAAGAAGAAGAAGAAGAACAAGAAGAAGAAGAAGAAGAAGAAGACGAAGACGAAGAAGAAGAAGTAGAAGAAGAAGAAGTAGAAGAAGAAGAAGAAGAAGAAGAAGAAGAAGATGATGAAGATGACGAAGAGATGAGAGAGAGAGATGATGAGAGAGAGAGAGAGAGAGAGAGAGATGAGAAGCAGATGAGAGCAGAGAGCAGATCAGAGAGCAGAGCAGAGAACAGAGAGCAGACTGAGAGCAGAAAGCGTAGCAGAGAAGAGAATC
>NW_012287259.1:0-2609 GCF_000151885.1 Dipodomys ordii
TGTGTCCCTCGATGTGTCCCGATGTATCGCGCTGTGTCCTCAGCTGTGTTGCCTGCTGTGTCGCGCTGTGTCACGCTGTGTCACGAATGTGTGCCTGCTCTACCACGGTGTGTCCCCCGCTGAGTCCCGCTGTGTCGTGTTGTGTCTCCGCTGTGTCCGGATGTGTACCACTGTGTCTGCCTGAGTGTACCCAGCTGTGTCATGCTGTGTCTCCCGCTGTGTCATGCTGTGTCCTCGCTGTGCCGCCCGCTGTTTCCAGCAGTTTCCCCCACTGTGTCACCCACTGTGTCTCCAGCTGTGTCCAGCTGTGTCCCTCTGTGTTTCCCTATGTCCCCCGCTGTGTCCCGCTGTGTTCTAAACTGTGTCCCCCGCTGAGTCCCGCTGTGTCCCCTGCTGTTTACCGCTGTGTACCCCACTGTGTCCCCCGCTGTGTCCCGCTGTGTCCCGCTGTGTCCGTGCTGTATCCCCGATGTGTCCCACTGTGTAGCCCACTGTGTCCCGCTCTGTCCCGCTGTGTCCCCCGCTGTGTTCCCCTCTGAGTCCTGCTGTGTCCGGCTGTGCCCCGCTGTGTCTCGCTGTGTCCCAGCTGTGTCCCGCTGTGTCCCCGTTGTTCACCGGTTTGTCCCCACTGTCCCCCGCTGTGTCCCTCGCTGTGTACCTCTATGTCCCGCTCTGTCCTCGCTTTGTCCCCGCGATGTCCCGCAGTGTCCTCGCTGTGTCCCTGCTGCCTTCCACTCTCTCCCGCTGTGTGCGGCTCTGTGTCCCCTGCTGTGTCCCCCGCTGTGTCCCGCTGTATCCCAGTGTGTCCTGCTTTGTCCCCCGCTGTGTCCCGCTGTTTCCCACTGTGCCCCTGCTGTGTCCCTGCTGTGTCCCGCTGTGTAGCCCGCTGTTTCCCACTGTGTCCCGCTGTGTGCCCCCTTTGTTCCCGTCTGTGTCCTGCTGTGTCCCCTGCTGTGTCCCCGCTGTGTCCCGCTGTGTCTCCGCTGTGTAACGCTGTGTCCCCCTTTGTGTCCCGCTGTGTCCCCCGCTGTGTCCCTGCTGTGTCCCTTTGTGTCCCGCTGTGTCCCGCTGTGTACCCCGCAGTGTCTTGCTGTGTCGTCCTATGTGTCCCGCTGTGTCCCCACTGTGTCCCGTTGTGTCCTCGCTGTGTTCCCTGCTGTGTCGGTCTGTGTCCCCGGCTGTGTCCCCCGCTTTGTCCCGCTCTTTCACGCTGTGTCCTGTGGTGTCCTTGCTGTGTCCCAATTTGTGTCCCGCTGTGTCCTCTCTGTGTCCCCCGCTGGGTCCTGCTGTGTCCCCATGTGTCACACTGTGTCCTCGCTGTGTATCCCTCTGTGTCCCGCTGTGTCCTTGCTGTGTCCCCCACTGTGTCCCCGCTGAGACATGATGTGTCCCTGCTGTGTGGCCCGCTGTGTCCCTGCTGTGTCCCTTTGTGTCCCGCTGTGTCCAGCTGTGTACCCCGCAGTGTCCTGCTGTGTCACCCGATGTGTCCCGCTGTGTCCCGCTTTGTCCCCACTGTGTCCAGCTGTGTCCCTGCTGTGTCCCCTGCTGTGTCCCGCTGTGTCCCCGGCTTAATCCCCCGCTGTGTCCCGCTCTTCCACGCTGTGTGCTGCTGTGTCCTTGCTGTGTCCCCAATTGTGTCCCGCTGTGTCCTCGCTGTGTCCCCCGCTGTGTCCCGCTGTGTCCCCATGTGTCACGCTGTGTCCTCGCTGTGTATCACTCTGTGTCCCGCTGTGTCCTTGTGTCCCCCACTGTGTCCCCGCTGTGACCCGATGTGTCCCTGCTGTGTCCCCCGCTGTGTCCCGCTGTGTCCCGCTGTGTCCCCGACTGTGTCCCCTGCTGTGTCCCGCTCTTTCACGCTGTGCCCCGCTGTGTCCTTGCTGTGTACCCCTTTGTGTCCCGCTGTGTCCTCGCTGTGTCCCACACTGTGTCCCCGCTGTGACCTGCTGTGTCACTGCTGTGTCCCTGCTGTGTCCCGCTGTGTCCCCCTGTGTCCCCGATGTCCCCCGCTGTGACCCGTTGTGTCCCCGCTGTCTGCATGTGTGTCCCCGCTGTCCCCCGCTTTGTCCCCCACTGTGTCCCGCTGTGTCCTCGCTGTGTCCCCAGCTGTGTCCCGCTGTGTCCCCTGCTGTGTCCCCCACTGTGTCCCGCTGTGTCCCCCGCTGTGTCCCGCTGTGTCCTGCTGTGTCCCCGCTGTCCGCTGGTGTGTCACCGCTGTCCCCCGCTGTGTCCTCCGCTGTGTCCCGCTGTGTCTTCGCTGTGTCTCACTGTGTCCCCGCTTTGTCTCCGCTGTGTCCCGCTGTGTCCCTGGTGTGTTCTCGCTGTGTAACCGCTGAGTCCCTCTGTGTCCCCGCTGTGTCCCATTGTGTCTCCCGCTGTGTCCCCGCTGTGTCCCCCACTGTGTCCCCGCTGTGTCCCGCTGTGTCCCGCTGTGTCCCCACTGTGTCCCGATGTGTACCGCTGTGCCTGCCTCTGTGTACCCCGCTGTGTCCTGCTGTGTCCCCCGCTGTGCCTGCTGTGTCCTTGCTGTGGCCCCCGCTGTTTCCCACTGTTTCCCCGCTGTGTCACCCGCTGTGTCCCCAGCTGTGTCCGCCTGTGTCCCGCTGTGTTCC
>NW_012287260.1:0-9367 GCF_000151885.1 Dipodomys ordii
CCCCATGTATCACGCTGTGTCCTCGCTGTGTATCCCTCTGTGTCACACTCTGTCCTTGCTGTGTCCCCCACTGTGTCCCCGCTGTGACCCGATGTGGCCCTGCTGTGTCCTCCGCTGTGTCCCGCTGTGTCCCCGGCTGTGTCCCCCGCTGTGTCCCGCTCTTTCCCGCTGTGTCCTTGCTGTGTCCCCATTTTTGTCCCGCTGTGTCCTCTCTTTGTCCCCCGCTGTGTCCCACTGTGTCCCCATGTGTCACGCTGTGTCCTCTGTGTATCGTTCTGTGTCCCTCTGTGTCCTCGCTGTGTCCCACACTGTGTCCCCGCTGTGATCCGCTGTGTCCCTGTTGTGTCCCCCGCTGTGTCCCCTGCTGTGTCCCGCTGTGTCCCCGGCTGTGTACCCCGCTGTGTCCCGCTCTTTCCCGCTGTGTCCTGCTGTGTCCTTGCTGTGTCCCCATTTGTGTTCCGCTGTGTCCTCTCTTTGTCCCCCGCTGTGTCCCGCTGTGTCCCCATGTGTCACACTGTGTCCTCTCTGTGTATCCCTCTGTGTCCCGCTGTGTCCTCGCTGTGTCCCCTATTGTGTCCAGGCTGTGACCCGCTGTGTCCATGCTGTGTCCCCGCTGTGTCCCGCTGTGTCCCGTTGTGTCCCGATGTCCAGCGCTGTGTCCCGTTGTGTCCCCGCTGTTTGCATGTGTGCTCCCGCGGTCCCTCGCTGTGTTCCCCGCTGAGTCACCCGGTGTGTCCTTTGGTGTGTCCCCAGCTGAGTCCCGCTGTGTCTCCTGCTGTTTACCGCTGTGTCCCCCACTGTGTCCCCCGCTTTGTCCCCTCTGTGTCCGCGCTGTGTCCCGCTGTGTCCCGCTGTGTCCCTCTGTGTCGCCCCCTGTGTCCCCCTGTGTCTCCGCTGTTTCCAACTGTGACCCCCGCGCTGTCCTGCTGTGTCCCCGTTGTCCACCGGTGTGTCCCCTCTGTCCCCCGCTGTGTCCTCGCTGTGTCCCGATGTGTCCCGCTGTGTCGGCGCTTTGTCACTGCTGTGTCTCGCTGTGTCCCGCTGTGTCCACGCTGTGTCCCGCTCTGTCCCAGGCTGTGTCCCGCTGTGTCCCCCGCTGTGTTCCCCTTTGTCGCTGCTGTGTCCTGCTGTGTCACAGCTGTGTCCCCCGTGTGTCCTGCTTTGTCCCCGCTGTGTCCCCGCTGTGTCCCCGCTGTGTCCCCGCTGTGTCCCACTCTGTCCCTGCTGTGTCCCCGCTGTGTCCCCCGCTGAGTCCCAGCTGTGTCCCACTCTGTCCCCACTGTGTCCCGCTTTTTCCTGCTGTGTCCCCCGCTGTGTCCCGCTGTGTCCCCCTTGTGTCCGGTTGTGTTTCCCGCTGTGTCCTGCTTTGTACCCTCTGTGTCCCGCTGTGTACCGATGTGTCCCCGCTGTGTCCCCGCTGTGTCTCCCTGCTGTCCCCCACTGTGTCCCCACTCTATTCCGCTGTGTCCCAGCTGTGTCCCCGCTGTGTCTCCCTGCTGTCCCCCGCTGTGTCCCCTCTGTGTCCCGCTGTGTCCCGCTGTGTCCTCGCTGTGTCCCCGCTTTTTCCCGCTATGTCCTGCTGTATCCGGCTGTTCCTGCTGTCCCCCACTGTGTCCCCTGCTCTGTCGCCGCTGTGTCCCGCTGTGTCCCCCGCTGTGTCCCGCTGTGTCCCCTGCTGTGTCCCCCTCTGTGTCCCACTGTGTCCCATTGTGTCCTTGCTGTTTCCCCGCTGTGTCCTGCTGTGTCCCTTTGTGTCCCCGCTGTCCCCCGCTGTGTCCCCTGCTGTGTCCCCCGCTGTGTCCCGCTGGGTCCCGCTGTGTCCTCGCTGTGTCCCCGCTGTGTCCCGCTGTGTCCCTGGAGTGTCCTCACTGTGTAACCGCTAAGCCCCTCTGTGTCCCCGCAGTGTCCCACTGTGTCCCCCGCTGTTTCCCCGCTGTGTCCCCGCTGTGTCCTCCTGCGTCCCGCTGTGTCCTTGCTGTGTCCTTCTGTATCCTGCTGTGTCCTCCGTTGTGTCCCCCACTATTTCCCCACTGTGACTTTCTGTGTCCATGCTGTGTTCCCCGCTGTGTCCCGCTGTGTCCCGCTGTGTCCCCCGCTGTGTTCCCCGCTGTGTCCCACTGTGTCCTCGCTGTGTCCCCGCTGTGTCCCGCTGTGTTCTGCTGTGTCCGCCTCTGTGTCCCCCGCTGTGTCCTGCTGTGTCCCCGATGTGTCCCCGCTGGGTCCCGCTGTGTCTCGCTGTGTCCCCGCTGTGTCCCCGTTGTGTCCTGCTGTGTCCCCGCTGTGTCCCGCTGTGTCCCGCTGTGTCACCGCTGTGTCCCGATGTGTACCGCTGTGTCTGCCTCTGTGTACCCTGCTGTGTCCTGCTGTGTCTCCGGCTGTGTCCTGCTGTGTCCTCGCAGTGTCCCCCACTGTTTCCCGCTGTTTTCCCCGCTGTGTCACCCGCTGTGTACTTTGGTGTGTCCCCAGCTGAGTCCCGCTGTGTCCCCCGCTGTTTACCGCTGTGGCCCCCACAGTGTCCCCCGCTTTGTCCTCGCTGTGTCCCCGCTGTGTCCCGCTGTGTCGCTCTGTGTCGCCCCCTGTGCCCCCTGTGTCTCCGCTGTTTGCCACTGTGACCCCCGCGCTGTCCTGCTGTGTCCCCGTTGTCCACCGGTGTGTCCCCTCAGTCCCCCGCTGTGTCCCGCTGTGTCCCCCTGTGTCCTGCTGTGTCCCCTGCTGTGTCCCCCCCTGTGTCCCGTTGTGTCCCACTGTGGCCTTGCTGTGTTCCCTGCTGTGTCCCTCTGTGTCCCGCTTTGTCCTCTTTGTGTCCCCTGCCATATCCTGCTGTGTTCCCCGCTCTGTCCTGCAGTGTCCCCGCTGTGTCCCCTGCTATATCCTGCTCTGTCCCCCGCTGTGTCCTGCTGTGTCCCCGTTGTTCCCCGGTTTGTCCCCATTGTCCCTCGCTGGGTCCCTCGCTGTGTACCTCTGTGTCCCACTCTGTCCTCGCTTTGTATCCGCGATGTCCCGCTGTGTCCCCGCTGTGTTCCTGCTCTGTTCCACTCTCTCCCGCTATGTGCGGCTCTGTGTCCCCTGCTGTTTCCCCGCTGTGTCCTGCTGTATCCCGGTGTGTCCCGCTTTGTCCCCGGCTGTGTCCTGTGTGTCCCGCTGTTTCCCACTGTGCCCCTGCTGTGTCCCCTCTGTGTCCCGCTGTGTACCCTGCTGTGTCCCGCTGTGTCCCCGCTGTGTAACGCTGTGTCTCCCTTTGTGTCCCGCTGTGTCCCCCGCTGTGTCCCTGCTGTGTCCCTTTGTGTCCCGCTGTGTTCCGCTGTGTACCCCGCAGTGTCCTGCTGCGTTGCAGGATATGTCCCGCTGTGTCCCGCTGTGTCCCCGCTGTGTCCCCTGCTGTGTCCCGCTGTGTCCCCGGCTGTGTCCCCCACTGTGTCCCGCTCTTTCATGCTGTGTACCGCTGTGTCCTTGCTTTGTCCCCATTTGTGTCCCGCTGTGTCCTCGCTGGGTCCCCCGCTGGGTCCCGCTGTGTTCCCCTGTGTCCTGCTGTGTCCCCTGCTGTGTCCCTCACTGTGTCTCGCTGTGTCCTTGCTGTGTCCCCCACTGTGTCCCAGCTGTGACCCGATGTGTCACTGCTGTGTTCCCCGCTGTGTCCCTGCTGTGTCCATTTGTGTCCCGCTGTGTCCCGCTGTGTACCCCGCAGTGTCCTGCTGTGTCGCCAGATGTGTACCGCTGTTTCCCGCTGTGTCCCCACTGTGTCCCGCTGTGTCTCCGCTGTGTCCCCGCTGTGTCCCGCTGTGTCCCCCGCTATATCCTGCTCTGTCCCACGCTGTGTCCCGCTGTGTCCCTGGTGTATCCCCGATGTGTCCCACTGTGTACCCCGCTGTGTCCCGCTGTGTCCCGCTGTGCCCCCCGCTGTGTTCCCCTCTGTGTCCTGCTTTGTCCGGCTGTGTCCCTCTGTGTCCTCGCTGTGTCCCAGCTGTGTCCCGCTGTGTCCCCGTTGTTCCCCGGTTTGTCCACACTGTCCCCCTCTGTGTCCCAGCTGTGTCCCGCTGTGTCCCCGTTGTTCCCCGGTTTGTCCACACTGTCCCCCGCTGTGTCCCTCGCTGTGTACCTCTGTGTCCCACTCTGTCCTCGCTTTGTCCCCGCGATGTCCCGCTGTGTCCCCGCTGTGTCCCTGCTGTGTTGCACTCTCTCCCGCTGTGTGCGGCTCTGTGTCCCCTGCTGTGTCCCCAGCTGTGTCCCGATGTATCCCGGTGTGTCCCGCTTTGTCCCCGCTGTGTCCCGCTGTTTCCCACTGTGCCCCTGCTGTGTCCCCGCTGTGTCCCGCTGTGTACCCCGCTGTGTCCCACTGTGTCCCGCTGTGTGCCCCCTTTGTTCCCCTCTGTGTCCTGCTGTGTCCCCTGCTGTGTGCCCGCTGTGTCCCGCTGTGTCCCCGCTGTGTAACGCTGTGTCCCCCTTTGTGTCCCGCTGTGTCCCCCGCTGTGTCCCTGCTGTGTCCCTTTGTGTCCCGCTGTGTCCCGCTGTGTATCCCGCAGTGTCTTGCTGTATCGCCCGATGTGTCCCGCTGTGTCCCGCTGTGTCTCCACTGTTTTCCGCTGTGTCCCCGCTGTGTCCCCTGCTGCGTCCCACTGTGTCCCCGGCTGTGTCCCCCTCTGTGTCCGGCTCTTTCACGCTGTGTCCCGCTGTGTCCATGCTGTGTCCCCATTTGTGTCCCGCTGTGTCCTCGCTGGGTCCCCCGCTGGGTCCCGCTGGGTCCCCATGTGTCACGCTGTGTCCTCGCTGTGTATCCCTCTGTGTCCCGCTGTGTCCTTGCTGTGTCCCCTACTGTGTCCCCGCTGTGACCCCATGTGTCCCTGCTGTGTCCCCCGCTGTGTCCCGTTGTGTCCCGCTGTGTCTCCGGCTGTGTCCCCCGCTGTGTCCCGCTCTTTCCCGCTGTGTCCCGCTGTGTCGTTGCTGTGTCCCCATTTGTGTCCCGCTGTGTCCTCTCTGTGTCCCCCGCTGTGTCCCGATGTGTCCCCCGCTGTGTCCGGATGTGTTTCCCGCTGTGTCCCGCTGTGTCCTGCTCTGTACCCCCTGTGTCCCGCTGTGTACCGATGTGTCCCCGCTGTGTCCCCCCTGTGTTTCACTGCTGTACCCCGCTGTGTCCCCCCTGTGTCTCCACACTGTCCCCCGCTGTGTCCCCCCTGTGTCCCACTCTGTCCCCGCTGTGTCCACGCTATGTCCGCCTAGTGTCCCCCCTGTGTCCCACTCTTTCCCCACTGTGTCCAGCTTTGTCCTGCTGTGTCCCCCGCTGTGTCCTGCTGTATCCCCCGCTGTGTCCGGTTGTGTTTCCTGCTGTGTCCCGCTATGTCCCCGCTGTGTCCCGCTGTGTCCCGCTGTGTCCCCGCTGTGTCCCGATGTGTACCGCTGTGTCTGCCTCTATGTACCCCGCTGTGTCCTGCTGTGTCCTCGCTGTGTCCCCCGCTGTTTCCCGCTGTTTCCCCCGCTGTGTCACCCACTGTGTCCTTTAATGTGTCCCCAGCTGAGTCCCGCTGTGTCCCGCGCTGTTTACCCCTGTGTCCCCCACTGTGTCCCCCGCTTTGTCCCCGCTGTGTCCCCGCTGTCTCCCGCTGTGTCCCGCTGTGTCCCTCTGTGTCCCCGCTGTTTTCCACTGGGAGCCCCGCGCTGTCCTGCTGTGTCCCCGTTGTCCACCGGTGTGTCCCCTCTGTCCCCCGCTGTGTCCCGCTGTGTCCCGATGTGTCCAGCTGTGTCGCCGCTTTGTCACTGCTGTGTCTCGCTGTGTCCCGCTGTGTCCACGCTGTGTCCCGCTCTGTCCCAGGCTCTGTCCCGCTGTGTCCCCCGCTGTGTTCCGCTGTGTCGCTGCTGTGTCCCGCTGTGTCCCCGCTTTTTCCCCGGTGTGTCTCCCTGTGTCCCCGCTGTATCCCCGCTCTATCCCCCGCTGTGTCCCCGCTGTGTCCCACTCTGTCCCCACTGTGTCTTTCTTTGTCCCTCTGTGTCCCCCATTGTGTCCCGCTGTGAGCCCCCTTTGTTCCCTTCTGTGTCCTGCTGTGTCCCCTGCTGTGTCCCCGCTGTGTCCCGCTGTGTCCCCGCTGTGTAACGCTGTGTCCCACTTTGTGTCCCGCTGTGTCCCCCGCTGTGTCCCTGCTGTGTCGCTTTGTGTCTCGCTGTGTCCCGCTGTGTACCCCGCATTGTCCTGCTGTGTTGCCGATGTGTCCCGCTGTGTCCCGCTGTGTCCCCACTGTGTCCCGCTGTGTCCCCGCTGTGTCCCCTGCTGCGTCCCGCTGTGTCCCCGGCTGTGTCCCCTGCTGTGTCCCGATGTGTACCGCTGTGTCTGCCTCTGTGTCCCTCGCTGTGTCCTGCTGTGTTCCCCGCTGTGTCCGGTTGTGTTTCCCGCTGTGTCCTGCTGTGTCTCCGCTGTGTCCCGCTGTGTCCCCCTGTGTCCCCGCTGTGTCCCGATGTGTACCGCTGTGTCTGCCTCTGTGTACCCTGCTGTGTCCTGCTGTGTCCTCGCTGTGTCCCCCGCTGTTTCCCGCTGTGTCCCCCGCTGTGTCACCCACTGTGTCCTTTAATGTGTCCCCAGCTGAGTCCCGCTGTGTCCCCCGCTGTTTACCGCTGTGTCCCCCATTGCCTCCCCCGCTTTGTCCCCACTCTGTCCCCGCTCTGTCCCTCTGTGTCCCGCTGTGTCCATCTGTGTCCCCGCTGTTTCCCACTGTGACCCACGCGCTGTCCTGCTGTGTCCCCGTTGTCCACTGGTGTGTCCCCTTTGTCCCCCGCTGTGTCCCCGCTGTGTTCCGATGTCGTCCCGCTGTGTCGCCGCTTTGTCACTGCTGTGTCTCGCTGTCCCCCGCTTTGTCCCTGCTGTGTCCCACTCTGTCCCCACTGTGTCCCGCTTTATCCCTCTGTGTCCCCCATTGTGTCCCTCTGTGTGCCCCCTTTGTTCCCCTCTGTGTCCTGCTGTGTCCCTTGCTGTGTCCCCGCTGCGTCCCACTGTGTCCCCGCTGTGTAACGCTGGGTCCCCCTTTGTTTCCCGCTGTGTCCCCCGCTGTGTCCCCGCTGTGTCCCGCTGTGTCCCCCTGTGTCCCGCTGTGTCCCCTTCTGTGTCCGCTGCTGTGTCCTGCTGTGTCCCGCTGTGGCCTTGCTGAGTCCCCCGCTGTGTCCCTCTGTGTCCCGCTTTGTCCTCGTTGTGTCCCCTGCTATATCCCGCTGTGTTCCACGCTCTGTCCCGCTGTGTCCCCGCTGTGTCTCGCTGTGTCCCACGCTATATACTGCTCTGTCCCCCGCTGTGTCCCGCTGTGTCCCTGCTGTATCCCCGATGTGTCCCACTGTGTACCCCGCTGTGTCCCGCAGTGTCCCGCTGTATCCCCCGCTGTGTTCCCCTCTGTGTCCTGCTGTGTCCGGCTGTGTCCCGCTGTGTACTCGCTGTGTCCCCGCTGTGTCCCGCTGTGGCCTTGCTGTGTCCCCCGCTGTGTCCCTCTGTGTCCCGCTTTGTCCTCGTTGTGTCCCCTGCTATATCCCGCTGTGTTCCCCGCTCTGTCCCGCTGTGTCCCCGCTGTGTCTCGCTGTGTCCCATGCTATATCCTGCTCTGTCCCACGCTGTGTCCCGCTGCGTCCCAGCTGTATCTCCGATGTGCCACACTGTGTACCCCGCTGTGTCCCGCAGTGTCCCGCTGTGTCCCCCGCTGTGTTCCCCTCTGTGTCCTGCTGGGTCCGGCTGTGTCCCGCTGTGTCTCGCTGTGTTCCAGCTGTGTCCTGCTGTGTCCCCGTTGTTCCCCAGTTTGTCCCCACTGTCCCCCGCTGTGTCCCTCGCTGTGTACCTCTGTGTCCCGCTCTGTCCTCGCTTTGTCCCCACGATGTCCCGCTGTTTCCCCGCTGTGTCCCTGCTGTGTTGCACTCTCTCCCGCTGTGTGCAGCTCTGTGTCCCCCGCTGTGTCCCCGCTGTGTCCCGCTGTATCCCGGTGTGTCCCGCTTTGTCCCCCACTGTGTCCCGCTGTTTCCCACTGTGCCCCTGCTGTGTCCCCGCTGTGTCCCGCTGTGTACCACACTGTGTCCCACTGTGTCCCGCTGTGTGCCCCCTTTTTTCCCCTCCGTGTCCTGCTCTGTCCCCTGCTGTGTCCCTGCTGTGACCCGCTGTGCCCCGCTGTGTAACGCTGTGTCCCCCTTTGTGTCCAGCTGTGTACCCTGCTGTGTCCCCGCTGTGTCCCGCTGTGTCCCTGCTGTGTAACGCTGTGTCCCCCTTTGTGACCCGCTGTGTCACCCGCTGTGTCCCTGCTGTGTCTCTTTGTGTCCAGCTGTGTCCCGCTGTGTACCCCGCAGTGTCCTGCTGTGTCACCCGATGTGTGCCAATGTGTCCCGGTGTGTCCCCGCTGTGTCCCCTGCTGTGTCCCGCTGTGTCCCCGGCTGTGTCCCCCGCTGTGTCCCGCTCTTTCACTCTGTGTCCTGCGGTGTCCTTGCTGTGTCCCCATTTGTGTCCCGCTGTGTCCTTGCTGTGTCCCCATTTGTGTCCCGCTGTTTCCTCGCTGGGTCCCCCGCTGGGTCCCGCTGTGTATCCCTCTGTGTCCCGCTGTGTCCTTGCTGTGTACCCCACTGTGTCCCCGCTGTGACATGATGTGTCCCTGCTGTGTCCCTGCTGTGTCCCTTTGTGTCCCGCTGTGTCCCGCTGTGTACCCCGCAGTGTCCTGCTGTGTCACCCGATGTGTCACCTGATGTGTCCCGCTTTGTCCCCACTGTGTCCCGCTGTGTCCCCGCTGTGTCCCCTGCTGTGTCCCGCTGTGTCCCCGGCTTTGTCCCCCGCTGTGTCCCGCTCTTCCACTCTGTGTGCTGCTTTGTCCTTGCTCTGTCCCCATTTGTGTCCTGCTGTGTCCTCGCTGGGTCCCCCGTTGGGTCCCGCTGTGCCCCATGTATCACGCTGTGTCCTCGCTGTGTATCCCTCTGTGTCCCACTCTGTCCTTGCTGTGTCCCCCACTGTGTCCCCGCTGTGACCCGATGTGGCCCTGCTGTGTCCTCCGCTGTGTCCCGCTGTGTCCCCGGCTGTGTCCCCCGCTGTGTCCCGCTCTTTCCCGCTGTGTCCTTGCTGTGTCCCCATTTTTGTCCCGATGTGTCCTCTCTTTGTCCCCCGCTGTGTCCCACTGTGTCCCCATGTGTCACGCTGTGTCCTCTGTGTATCGTTCTGTGTTCCCTCTGTGTCCTCGCTGTGTCCCACACTGTGTCCCCACTGTGATCCGCTGTGTCCCTGTTGAGTCCCCCGCTGTGTCCCCTGCTGTGTCCCGCTGTGTCCCCGGCTGTGTACCCCGCTGTGTCCCACTCTTTCCCGATGTGACCTGCTATGTCCTTGCTGTGTCCCCATTTGTGTTCCGCTGTGTCCTCTCTTTGTCCCCGCTGTGTC
>NW_012287261.1:0-11008 GCF_000151885.1 Dipodomys ordii
GTCCCCATTTGTGTTCCGCTGTGTTCTCTCTGTGTCCCCCGCTGTGTCCCGCTGTGTCCCCATGTGTCACGATGTGTCCTCTCTGTGTATCCCTCTATGGCCCGCTGTGTCCTCGCTGTGTCCCACATTGTGTCCAGGCTGTGACCCGCTGTGTCCTGTTGTGTCCCCGGTGTGTCCCGCTGTGTCCCGTTGTGTCCCGATGTCCACCGCTGTGTCCCGTTGTGTCCCCGCTGTTTGCATGTGTGTTCCCGCGGTCCCCCGCTGTGTCCGCCGCTGTGTCCCGCTGTGGCCTCGCTGTGTCTCCAGCTGTGTCCCGCTGTGTCCCCCGCTGTGTCCCCCACTGTGTCCCGCTGTGTCCCCTGCTGTGTCCCGCTGTGTCCCGCTGTGTCTCCACTGTCTGCCAGTGTGTCACCGCTGTCCCCCGCTGTGTCCTCCGCTGTGTCCTCGCTGTGTCTCACTGTGTCCCCGCTTTGTCTCCTCTGTGTCCCGCTGTGTCCCTGGTGTGTCCTCGCTGTGTAACCGCTGAGTCCCTCTGTGTCCCCGCTGTGTCCCACTGTGTCCCCCGCTGTGTCCCCGCTGTGTCCTGCTGTGTCCTGCTGTGTCCCGGCTGTGTCCTGCTGTGCCCCGCTGTGTCCCCGCTGTGTCCCGATGTGTACCGCTGTGTCTTCCTCTGTGTACCCCGCTGTGTCCTGCTGTGTCTCCCGCTGTGTCCTGCTGTGTCCTCGCTGTGTCCCACGCTGTTTCCCGCTGTTTCCCCCGCTGTGTCACCCGCTGTGTCCTTTGATGTGTCCCCAGCTGAGTCCCTCTGTGTCCCCCGCTGTGTTCCCCACTGTGTCCCACTTTGTCCTCACTGTGTCCCGCTGTGTCCCACTGTGTCGTGCTGTGTCCCGCTGTGTTCTGCTGTGTCGGCCTCTGTGTCCCCCGCTGTGTCCCGCTGTGTCCCCGCTGTGTCCCCGCTGGGTCCCGCTGTGTCTCGCTGTGTCCCCGCTGTGTCCTGCTGTGTCCCCGCTGTGTCCCGCTCTGTCCCGCTGTGTCCCCACTGTGTCCCGATGTGTAACGCTGTGTCTGCCTCTGTGTCCCCCGCTGTGTCCTGCTGTGTCCTCGCTGTGTCCCCCGCTGTTTCCCGCTGTTTCCCCCGCTGTGTCACCCACTGTGTCCTTTGATGTGTCCCCAGCTGAGTCCCGCTGTGTCCCCCGCTGTTTACCGGTGTGTCCCCCACTGTGTCCCCCGCTTTGTCCCCGCTGTGTCCCCGCTCTGTCCCGCTGTGTCCCGCTGTGTCCCTCTGTGTCGCCCACTGTGTCCCCCTGTGTCTCCGCTGTTTCCCACTGTGACCCCCGTGCTGTCCTGCTGTGTCCCCGTTGTCCACCGGTGTGTCCAATCTGTCCCCCGCTGTGTCCCCGCTGCATCCCTCTGTGTCCCGATGTGTCCCGCGGTGTCGCCGCTTTGTCACTGCTGTGTCTCGCTGTGTCCCGCTGTGTCTACGCTGTGTCCCGCTCTGTCCCAGGCTGTGTCCCGCTGTGTACCCCGCTGTGTTCCACTTTGTCGCTGCTGTGTCCCGCTGTGTCCCCGCTGTGTCCCCGGTGTGTCCCGCTGTGTCCCCGCTGTGTCCCAAACTATTTCCCCGCTGTGACCCGCTGTGTCCATGCTGTGTCCCCCGCTGTGTCCCGCTGTGTCTCACTGTGTGTCCCGCTGTGTTCCCCGCTGTGTCCCGCTGTGTCCCGCTGTGTCCCGCTGTGTGCCTGCTCTCCCCCGGTGTGTCCCCCGCTGTGTCCCGCTGTGTCCTGCTGTGTCCACGCTGTGGCCCGCTGTGTCCCGTTGTGTCCCCGCTGTGTCCCCGCTTAGTCCTGCTGTGTACCGCTGTGTCTGCCTCTGTGTACCCCGCTGTGTCCTGCTGTGTCCCCCGCTGTGTCCTGCTGTGTCCTCGCTGTGTCCCCTGCTGTTTCCCGCTGTTTCCCCCGCTGTGTCACCCGCTGTGTCCCCACCTGTGTCCAGCTGTGTCCCGCTGTGTTCCCCTGTGTCCCCTGCTGTGTCCCGCTGTGTTCTTTGCTGTGTCCCCCGCTGAGTCCCACTGTGTCCCCCGCTATTTACCGCTGTGTCCCCCACTGTGTCCCCAGCTGTGTCCCCGCTGTGTCCCGCTGTGTCCCTGGTGTGTCCTCGCTGTGTAACTGCTATGACCCTCTGTGTCCCCGCTGTGTCCCACTGTGTCCCGCAGTGTCCCCCTATCTCCCCTCTGTGTCCGCGCTTTATCCCCTTCTGTGTCCCACTGTGTCCCTTGCTGTGTCCTCGCTGTGTCCCCGCTGTGTCCTCGCCTTGTCTCACTGTGTCCACGCTTTGTCTCCACTGTGTCCCGCTGTGTCCCCAGCTGTGTCCCGCTGTGTCCCCCACTCTGTCCCCGCTGTGTCCCCGCTGTTTACTGCTGTGTCCCCGCTGTGTCCCGATGTGTCCCGCTGTGTCCCCGCTGTGTCCCGATGTGTACCGCTGTGTCTGCCTCTGTGTACCCCGCTGTGTCCTGCTGTGTCTCCCGCTGTGTCCTGCTGTGTCCTCGCTGTGTCCCCCGCTGTTTCCCGCTGTTTCCCCCGCTGTGTCACCCGCTGTGTCCTTTGATGTGTCCCCAGCTGAGTCCCGCTGTGTCCCCCGCTGTTTACCGCTGTGTCCCCCACTGTGTCCCCAGCTTTGTCCCAGCTGTTTCCCCGCTGTGTCCCGCTGTGTCCCGCTGTGTCCCTCTGTGTCGCCCCCTGTGTCCCCCTGTGTCTCCGCTGTTTCCCACTGTGACCCCCGCGCTGTCCTGCTGTGTCCCCGTTGTCCGCCGGTTTGTCCCCTCTGTCCCCCGCTGTGTCCCCACTGTGTCCCGCTGTGTCCCGATGTGTCCCACTGTGTCGTCGCTTTGTCACTCCTGTGTCTCGCTGTGTCCCGCTGTGTCCCCGCTGTGTCCCCGCTGTGTCCCCCACTGTGTCCCCGCTGTGTCCCACTCTGTCTCTACTGTGTCCTGCTTTGTCCCGTTGTGTCCCCCGCTGTGTCCCCCTGTGTGCCCCCTTTGTTCCCCTCTGTGTCCTGCTGTGTCCTGCTGTGTCCCCGCTGTGTCCTGCTGTGTCCCCGCTGTGTAACGGTGGGTCCTACTTTGTGTCCCGCTGTGTCCCCCGCTGTGTCGCCGCTGTGTCCCGCTGTGTCCCCCTGTGTCCTGCTGTGTCCCCTACTGTGTCCCCGGCTGTGTCCCGCTGTGTCCTGCTGTGGCCTTGCTGTGTCCCCTGCTGTGTCCCTCTGTGTCCCACTTTGTCCTCGTTGTGTCCCCTGCTATATCCCGCTGTGTTCCCCGCTCTGTCCCGCTGTGTCCCCGCTGTGTCCCGCTGTGTCCCCTGCTATATCCTGTTCTGTCCCCGCTGTGTCCCGCTGTGTCCCTGCTGTATCCCCGATGTGTCCCACTGTGTACCCCGCTGTGTCCCGCTGTGTCCCAGCTGTGTCCTGCTGTGTCCCCGTTGTCCCCGATTTGTCCCCACTGTCCCCTGCTGTGTCCCTTGCTGTGTACCTCTGTGTCCCGCTCTGTCCTCGCTTTGTCCCCGCGATGTCCCGCTGTGTCCCCGCTGTGTCCCTGCTGTGTTCCACTCTCTCCCGCTGTGTGCGGCTCTGTGTCCCCCGCTGTGTCCCCTGCTTTGTCCCACTGTATCCCGGTGTGTCCCGCTTTGTCCCCTGCTGGGTCCCGCTGTTTCCCACTGTGCCCCGGCTGTGTCCCCGCTGTGTCCCGCTGTGTACCCCGCTGGGTCCCACTGTGTCCCGCTCTGTGCCCCCTTTGTTTCAGCTGTGTCCCCCGCTGTGTCCCTGCTGTGTCCCTTTGTGTCCCACTGTGTCCCGCTCTGTAACCCCGCAGTATCCTGCTGTGTTGCACGATGTGTCCCGCTGTGTCCCGCTGTGTCCCCACTGTGTCCTGCTGTGTCCCCGCTGTGTCCCCTGCTGTGTCCTGCTGTGTCCCCGGCTGTGTCCCCTGCTGTGTCCCGCTGTGTCTACGCTGTGTCCCGCTCTGTCCCAGGCTGTGTCCCGCTGTGTCCCCCGCTGTGTCCCACTGTGTCTCGCTGTGTCCCGCTGTGTCTACGCTGTGTCCCGCTCTGTCCCAGGCTGTGTCCCGCTGTGTACCCTGCTGTGTTGCGCGGTGTCGCTGCTGTTTCCCGCTGTGTCCCCGCTGTGTCCACGGTGTGTCCC
This sequence comes from Dipodomys ordii, assembly GCF_000151885.1. Taxonomy (NCBI): domain Eukaryota; kingdom Metazoa; phylum Chordata; class Mammalia; order Rodentia; family Heteromyidae; genus Dipodomys; species Dipodomys ordii. The sequence continues at coordinate 4,192 of NW_012287261.1, forward strand.
GCTGTGTCCCCCACTATTTCCCCGCTGTGACCCGCTGTGTACATGCTGTGTCCCCCGCTGTGTCCCGCTGTGTCCCGCTGTGTGTCCCGCTGTGTCCCCGCTGTGTCCCCTGCTGTGTCCCGCTGTGTCCCCGGCTGTATCCCCCTCTGTGTCCCGCTCTTTCACGCTGTGTACATGCTGTGTCACCCGCTGTGTCCATGCTGTGTCCCCATTTGTGTCCCCATGTGTCACGCTGTGTCCTCGCTGTGTATCCCTCTGTGTCCCGCTGTGTCCTTGCTGTGTCCCCCACTGTGTCCCCGCTGTGACCCCATGTGTCCCTGCTGTGTCCCCCGCTGTGTCCCGCTGTGTCCCGTTGTGTCTCCGGCTGTGTCCCCCGCTGTGTCCCACTCTTTCCCGCTGTGTCCCGCTGTGTCCTCTCTGTGTCCCCCGCTGTGTCCCGATGTGTCCCCCGCTGTGTCCGGTTGTGTTTCCCGCTGTGTCCCGCTGTGTCCTGCACTGTACCCCCTGTGTCCCGCTGTGTACCGATGTGTCCCCGCTGTGTCCCCCCTGTTTTTCACTGCTGTCCCCCGCTGTGTCCCCCCTGTGTCTCCCCACTGTCCCACGCTGTGTCCCCCTGTGTCCCACTCTGTCCCCACTGTTTCCACGCTATGTCCGCCTCTGTGTCCCCGCTGTGTCCCACTCTGTCCCCACTGTGTCCAGCTTTGTCCTGCTGTGTCCCCCGCTGTGTCCTGCTGTGTCCCCCGCTGTGTCCGGTTGTGTTTCCCGCTGTATCCTGCTGTGTCTCGCTATGTCCCCGCTGTGTCCCGCTCTGTCCCGCTGTGTCCCCGCTGTGTCCCGATGTGTACCGCTGTGTCTGCCTCTGTGTACCCCGCTGTGTCCTGCTGTGTCCTCGCTGTGTCCCCTGCTGTTTCCCGCTGGTTCCCCCGCTGTGTCACCCACTGTGTCCTTTAATGTGTCCCCAACTGAGTCCCGCTGTGTCCCGCGCTGTTTACCGCTGTGTCCCCCACTGTGTCCCAGTTGTCCACCGGTGTGTCCCCTCTGTCCCCCGCTGTGTCCCGCTGTGTCCCGATGTGTCCACGCTGTGTCCCGCTCTGTCCCAGGCTGTGTCCCGCTGTGTCCCCCGCTGTGTTCCGCTGTGTCGCTGCTGTGTCCCGCTGTGTCCCCGCTGTTTCCCCGGTGTGTCCTGCTGTGTCCCCGCTGTATCCCGGCTCTGTCCACCGCTGTGTCCCCGCTGTGTCCCACTCTGTCCCCACTGTGTCTCGCTTTGTCCCTCTGTGTCCCCCATTGTGTCCCGCTGTGTGCCCCCTTTGTTCCCCTCTGTGTCCTGCTGTGTCCCGCTGTGTCCCCTGCTGTGTCCCCGCTGTGTCCCGCTGTGTCCCCCTGTGTCCTGCTGTGTCCCCTGCTGTGTCCCCCGATGTGTCCCGCTGTGTCCCGCTGTTGCCTTGCTGTGTCCCCTACTGTGTCCCTCTGTGTCCCGCTTTGTCCTCGTTGTGTCCCCTGCAATATCCCGCTGTGTTCCCCGCTGTGTCCCGCTGTGTCCCCGCTGTGTCCCGCTGTGTTCCATGCTATATCCTGCTCTGTCCCCCGCTGTGTCCCGCTGTGTCCCTGATGTATCCCCGATGTGTCCCACTGTGTACCTCGCTGTGTCCCGTTCTGTCCCGCTGTGTCTCCTGCTGTGTTCCCCTCTGTGTCCTGCTGTGTCCGGCTGTGTCCCGCTGTGTACTCGCTGTGTCCCCGCTGTGTCCCGCTGTGTCCTCGCTGTGTCCCATCTGTGTCCCACTGTGTCCCCGTTGTTCCCCGGTTTGTCCGCACTGTCCCCCGCTGTGTCCCTCGCTGTGTACCTCTGTGTCCCGCTCTGTCCCCGCTTTGTCCCCGCGATGTCCCGCTGTGTCCCCCAGTGTCCCGCTGTGTCCCACTGTGTCCCCGCTGTGTCCCAATGTGTACCGCTGTGTCTGCCTCTGTGTACCACGCTGTGTCCTGCTTTGTCCTCGCTGTGTCCCCCGCTGTTTCCCGCTGTTTCCCCCGCTGTGTCACCGGCTGTGTCCTTTGATGTGACCCCAGCTGAGTCCCGCTGTGTCCCCCGCTGTTTACCGCTGTGTCCCCCACTGTGTCCCCCGCTTTGTCCCCGCTGTGTCCCTGCTCTGTCCCGCTGTGTCCCGCTGTGTCCCTCTGTGTCCCCGCTCTTTCCCACTGTGAGCCCCGCGCTGTCCTGCTTTGTCCCCGTTGTCCACCAGAGTGTCCCCTCTGTCCCCCGCTGTGTCCCGCTGTGTCCTGCTGTGTGGCCGCTTTGTCACTGCTGTGTCTCGCTGTGTCCCGCTGTGTCCACGGTGTGTCCCGCTCTGTCCCAGGCTGTGTCCCGCATTGTCCCCCGCTGTGTTCCGCTGTGTCGCTGCTGTGTCCCCTCTGTGTCCCGCTGTGTCCCCCTGTGTCCCGCTGTGTCCCCTGCTGTGTCCCCTGCTGTGTCCCGCTGTGTCCCGCTGTGTCCTGCTGTGTCCTTGCTGTGTCCCCATTTGTGTTCCTCTGTGTCCTCTCTGTGTCCCCCGCTGTGTCCCGCTGTGTCCCCATGTGTCACGCTGTGTCCTCTCTGTGTATCACTCTGTGGCCCGCTGTGTCCTCGCTGTGTCCCCCATTGTGTCCAGGCTGTGACCCGCTGTATCCCTGCTGTGTCCCCGGTGTGTCCCGCTGTGTCCCGTGTGTCCCGATGTCCACCGCTGTGTCCCGTTGTGTCCCCGCTGTTTGCATGTGTGTTCCCGCGGTCCCCCGATGTGTCCGCCGCTGTGTCCCGCTGTGTCCTCGCTGTGTCTCCAGCTGTGTCCCGCTGTGTCCCCCGCTGTGTCCCCCTCTGTGTCCCGCTGTGTCCCCCGCTGTGTCCCGATGTCTCCCGCTGTGTCCCCGCTGTCTGCCAGTGTGTCACCGCTGTCCCCCGCTGTGTCCTCCGCTGTGTCCCGCTGTGTCCTCGCTGTGTCTCACTGTGTCCCCGCTTTGTCTCCTCTGTGTCCCGCTGTGTCCCTAGTGTGTCCTCGCTGTGTAACCGCTGAGTCCCTCTGTGTCCCCGCTGTTTCCCACTGTGTCCCCCGCTGTGTCCCCGCTGTGTCCTGCTGTGTCCTGCTGTTTCCCGGCTGTGTCCTGCTGTGCCCCGCTGTGTCCCCGCTGTGTCCCGATGTGTACCACTGTGTCTGCCTCTGTGTACCCCGCTGTGTCCTGCTGTGTCTCCCGCTGTGTCCTGCTGTGTCCTCGCTGTGTCCCCCGCTGTTTTCCGCTGTTTCCCCCGCTGTGTCACCCGCTGTGTCCTTTGCTGTGTCCCCAGCTGAGTCCCACTGTGTCCCCCGCTGTGTTCCCCACTGTGTCCCACTGTGTCCTCGCTGTGTCCCGCTGTGTCCCACTGTGTCGTGCTGTGTCCCGCTGTGTCCGCCTCTGTGTCCCCCGCTGTGTCCCGCTGTGTCCCCGCTGTGTCCCCGCTGCGTCCCGCTGTGTCTCGCTGTGTCCCCGCTGTGTCCCCGCTGTGTCCTGCTGTGTCCCCGCTGTGTCCCGCTCTGTCCCGCTGTGTCACCGCTGTGTCCTGATGTGTAACGCTGTGTCTGCCTCTGTGTCCCCCGCTGTGTCCTGCTGTGTCCTCGCAGTGTCCCCCGCTGTTTCCTGCTGTTTCCCCCGCTGTGTCACCCGCTATGTCCTTTGATGTGTCCCCAGCTGAGTCCCGCTGTGTCCCCCGCTGTATACCGCTGTGTGCCCCACTGTGTCCCACGCTTTGTCCCCGCTTTGTCCCCGCTGTGTCCCCGCTGTGTCCCGCTGTGTCCCTTTGTGTCGCCCCCTGTGTCCCCCTGTGTCTCCGCTGTTTCCCACTGTGACCCCCGCGCTGTCCTGCTGTGTCCCCGTTGTCCACCGGTGTGTCCAATATGTCCCCCGCTGTGTCCCCGCTGTATCCCGCTGTGTCCCGATGTGTCCCGCGGTGTCGCCGCTTTGTCACTGCTGTTTCTCGCTGTGTCCCGCTGTGTCTACGCTGTGTCCCGCTCTGTCCCAGGCTGTGTCCCGCTGTGTACCCCGCTGTGTTCAGCTATGTCGCTGCTGTGTCCCGCTGTGTCCCTGGTGTGTCCTCGCTGTGTAACCGCTGAGTCCCTCTGTGTCCCCGCTGTGTTCCTCTGTGTCGCTGCTGTGTCACCGCTGTGTCCCCGCTGTGTCCTCCTGTGTCCTGCTGTGTCCTCGCTGTGTACTTCTGTACCCCGCTGTGTCCCCCGCTGTGTCCCCCACTATTTCCCCGCTGTGACCCGCTGTGTCCATGCTGTGTCCCCCGCTGTGTCCCACTGTGTCCCGCTGTGTGCCTGCTCTTCCCCGGTGTGTCCCCCGCTGTGTCCCGCTGTGTCCTGCTGTGTCCCCGCTGTGTCCCGCTGTGTCCCGCTGTGTCCCCACTGTGTCCCCGCTTAGTCCCGATGTGTACCGCTGTGTCTGCCTCTGTGTACCCCGCTGTGTCCTGCTGTGTCCCCCGCTGTGTCCTGCTGTGTCCTCGCTGTGCCCCCACTGTTTCCCGCTGTTTCCCCCGCTGTGTCACCCGCTGTGTCCTTTGATGTGTCCCCAGCTGAGTCCCGCTGTGTCCCCCGCTGTTTACCGCTGTGTCCCCCACTGTGTCCCCAGCTTTGTCCCCGCTGTTTCCCCGCTGTGTCCCGCTGTGTCCCGCTGTGTCCCTCTGTGTCGCCCACTGTGTCCCCCTGTGTCTCCGCTGTTTCCCACTGTGACCCCCGCGCTGTCCTGCTGTGTCCCCGTTGTCCACCGGTGTGTCCCCTCTGTCCCCCGCTGTGTCCCCACTGTGTCCCGCTGTGTCCCGATGTGTCCCGCTGGGTCGCCGCTTTGTCACTCCTGTGTCTCGCTGTGTCCCGCTGTGTCCCGATGTGTCCCCGCTCTGTCCCCCGCTGTGTCCCCGCTGTGTCCCACTCTGTACCCACTGTGTCCCGCTTTGTCCCGCTGTGTCCCCCGCTGTGTCCCCGCTGTGTAACGCTGGTTCCCCCTTTGTGTCCCGCTGTGTCCCGCTCTGTACCCCGCAGTATCCTGCTGTGTCACACGATGTGTCCCGCTGTGTCCCGCTGTGTCCCCACTGTGTCCTGCTGTGTCCCCGCTATGTCCCCTGCTGCGTCCTGCTGTGTCCCCGGCTGTGTCCCCTGCTGTGTCCCGCTTTGTCTACGCTGTGTCCCGCTCTGTCCCAGGCTGTGTCCCGCTGTGTCCCCCGCTGTGTTCCACTGTGTCTCGCTGTGTCCCGCTGTGTCTACGCTGTGTCCCGCTCTGTCCCAGGCTGTGTCCCGCTCTGTACCCCGCTGTGTTCCGCTGTGTCACTGCTGTGTCCTGCTGTGTCCCCGCTGTGTCCACGGTGTGTCCCGCTGTGTCCCCGCTGTGTCCCCCACTATTTCCCCGCTGTGACCCGCTGTGTACATGCTGTGTCCCCCGCTGTGTCCCGCTGTGTCCCACTGTGTGTCCCGCTGTGTTCCCTGCTGTGTCCCGCTGTGTCCCGCTGTGTGCCTGCTCTCCCCCGGTGTGTCCCCCGCTGTGTCCTGCTGTGTCCTGCTGTGTCCCCGCTGTGGCCAGCTATGGCCCGCTGTGGCCCCGCTGTGTCCCCGCTGTGTCCCGATGTGTACCGCTGTGTCTGCCTCTGTGTCCCTCGCTGTGTCCTGCTGTGTCCCCCGCTGTGTCCTGCTGTGTCCTCGCTGTGTCCCCCACAGTTTCCCGCTGTTTCCCCCTCTGTGTCACCCGCTGTGTCCCCAGCTGTGTCCGGCTGTGTCCCGCTGTGTTCCCCTGTATCCCCCGCTGGGTCCCGCTGTGTTCCTAGCTGTGTCCCCCGCTGAGTCCTGCTGTGTCCCCCGCTGTTTACCGCTGTGTCCCCCACTGTGTCCCCAGCTGTGTCCCCGCTGTGTCCCGCTGTGTCCCTGGTGTGTCCTCGCTGTGTAACTGCTATGTCCCTCTGTGTCCCCGCTGTATCCCACTGTGTCTCGCAGTGTCCCCCTATGTACCCTCTGTGTCCTCGCTGTATCCCCTGCTGTGTCCCACTGTGTCTCCTGCTGTGTCCCCGCTGTGTCCTAACTGTGTCCCGCTGTGTCCCCATAGTTCCCCGGTTTGTCCCCACTGTCCCCCGCTGTGTCCCTCGCTGTGTACCTCTGTGTCCCGCTCTGTCCTCGCTTTGTCCCCGCTATGTCCCGCTGTGTCCCTGCTGTGTCCGTGCTGTGTTCCATTCTCTCCCGCTGTGTGCAGCTCTGTGTCCTCCGCTGTGTCCCCCGCTGTGTCCCGCTGTGTCCCAGTGTGTCCCGCTTTGTCCCCCGCTGTGTCCCGCTGTTTCCCACTGTGCCCCTGCTGTGTCCCCACTGTGTCCCGCTGTGTCCACACTGTGTCCCGCTATGTCCCCGCTGTGTCCCCTGCTGTGTCCCGCTGTGTCCCCGGCTGTGTCCACTGCTGTGTCCTGCTCTTTCCCGCTGTGTCCCGCTGTGTCCTTGTTGTGTCCCCATTTGTGTCCCGCTGTGTCCTCACTGGGTCCCCCGCTGTGTCCCGCTGTGTCCCCATGTGTCATGCTGTGACCTCGCTGGGTCCACCGCTGTGTCCCCTCTCTGTCCCTGCTGTGTACCACTCTCTCCCGCTGTGTGCGGCTCTGCGTCCCCTGCTGTGTCCCCCGCTGTGTCCCGCAGTATCCCGGTGTGTCCCGTTTGGCCCCCGCTATGTCCCGCTGTATTCCCACTGTGCCCCTGCTGTGTCCCCGCTGTGTCCCGCTGTGTACCCCGCTGTGTCCCACTGTGTCCACCTGTGTGCCCCATATGTTCCCCTCTGAGTCCTGCTGTGACCCCTGCTG
>NW_012287262.1:0-1853 GCF_000151885.1 Dipodomys ordii
CGCTGTGTCCCCGCTTTTTCCCGCTATGTCCTGCTGTACCCGGCAAGTTCCTGCTGTCCCCCACTGTGTCCCCTGCTCTGTCGCCGCTGTGTCCCGCTGTGTCCCCCGCTGTGTCCCGCTGTGTCCCCTACTGTGTCTCCCTCTGTGTCCCACTGTGTCCCGTTGTGTTCTTGCTGTTTCCCTGCTGTGTCCTGCTGTGTCCCTCTGTGTCCCCGCTGTCCCCCGCTGTGTCCCCTGCTGTGTCCCCCGCTGTGTCCCGCTGTGTCCCCGCTGTGTCCCCGCTGGGTCCCGCTGGGTCCCGCTGTGTCCCCGCTGTGTCCCGCTGTGTCCCGCTGTGTCCCTGGTGTGTCCTCACTGTGTAACCGCTAAGCCCCTCTGTGTCCCCACAGTTTCCCACTGTGTCCCCCGCTGTTTCCCCGCTGTGTCCCCGCTGTTTCCTCCTGTGTCCCACTGTGTCCTCGCTGCGTCCTTCTGTATCCTGCTGTGTCCTCCGCTGTGTCCCCCACTATTTCCCCGCTGTGACTTTCTGTGTCCATGCTGTGTCCCCCGCTGTGTTCCCCTCTGTGTCCCACTGTGTCCTCGATGTGTCCCCGCTGTGTCCCGCCGTGTTCTGCTGTGTCCGCCTCTGTGTCCCCCGCTGTGTCCTGCTGTGTCCCCGCTGTGTCCCCGCTGGGTCCCGCTATTTCTCGCTGTGTCCCCGCTGTGTCCCCGCTGTGTCCTGCTGTGCCCCGCTGTGTCCTGCTGCATTCCGCTGTGTCACCGCTGTGTCGCTACTGTGTCCCGCTGTGTCCCCGCTGTGTCCCCTGCTGCGTCCCGCTGTGTCCCCGGCTGTGTCCCCCGCTGTGTCCCGCTCTTTCACGCTGTGTTCCGCTGTGTCCTTGCTTTGTCCCCATTTGTGTCCCGCTGTGTTCTCGCTGGGTCCCCCGCTGGGTCCCGCTGTGTCCCCATGTGTCATGCTGTGTCCTCGCTGTGTATCCCTCTCTGTCCCACTGTGTCCTTACTGTGTCCCCCACTGTGTCCCCGCTGTGACCCGATGTGTCCCTGCTATGTTCCCCGCTGTGTCCCTGCTGTGTCCCACTGTGTCTCGCTGTGACCCGCTGTGTCCCCACTGTATCCCGCTGTGTACCCGCTGTGTCCCCGCTGTGTCCCGCTGTATCCCCCGCTATATCCTGCTCTGTCCCACGCTGTGTCCTGCGGTGTCCCTGCTGTATCCCCGATGTGTCCCTCTGTGTACCCCGCTGTGTCCCGCTGTGTCCCGCTGTGTCCCCCGCTGTGTTCTCCTCTGTGTACTGCTGTGTCCGGCTGTGTCCCTCTGTGTCCTCGCTGTGTCCCAGCTGTGTCCCGCTGTGTCCCCGTTGTTCCCCAATTTATCCCCACTGTCCCCCGCTGTGTCCCTCGCTGTGTACCTCTGTGTCCCGCTCTGTCCTCGCTTTGTCCCCGCGATGTCCCGCTGTGTCCCCGCTGTGTCCCTGCTGTGTTCCATTCTCTCCCACTGTGTGCGGCTCTGTGTCCCCTGCTGTGTCCCCCGCTGTGTCCCGCTGTATACCGGTGTGTACCGCTTTGTCCCCGGCTGTGTCCCACTGTTTCCCACTGTGCCCCTGCTGTGTCCCCGCTGTGTCCCGCTGTGTACCCCGCTGTATCCCACTGTGTCCCGCTGTGTGCCCCCTTTGTTCCCCTATGTGTCCTGCTGTGTCCCCTGCTGTGTCCCTGCTGTGTCCCCACTGTGTCCCCGCTGTGTAACGCTGGGTCCCACTTAGTGTTCCGCTGTGTCCCCCCTGTGTCCCGGCTGTATCCCGCTGTGTCCCCCTGTTTCCCCGCTGTGTCCCCTGCTGTGTCCCCTGCTGTGTCCCGCT
>NW_012287263.1:0-7913 GCF_000151885.1 Dipodomys ordii
GCATGGGACCCCGACTGAAGTCCCATGCCTGTATTCCCCGCTATATACCCGACTGTGTCCCCGATGTGTCCCCGATGTCCACCCACTATTATCCCCGTAGAATCCACAGCTGTACCCCGAGATTGTCCACCAAGATCCCCACACTGTATTCCCGCAGTGTCCCTGAAGTATACCCGATGTGTTCCACTGTGTACCCATCTGAGTACCAGATGAGTCCAGCTATGTCCACCGCAGTGTTACCCTATGTGTCCTGCTGAGTCCAGCTGTGTCCCACTGTGTCCTCGATATGTCCCAGCTGTTTCCCGCTGTGTCCCCGTTGTTCCCCGGTTTGTCCCCACTGTCCCCGCTGTGTCCCTCACTGTGTACCTCTGTGTCCCGCTCTGTCCTCGCTTTGTCTCTGCGATGTCCCGCTGTGTCCCCGCTGTGTCCCTGCTGTGTTCCACTCTCTCCCGCTGTGTGCGGCTCTGTGTCCCCTGCTGTGTCCCCCGCTGTGTCCCGCTGTATCCCTGTGTGTCCTGCTTTGTCCCCCGCTGTGTCCTGCTGTTTCCCACTGTGCCCCTGCTGTGTCCCTGCTGTGTCCCGCTGTGTAGCCCGCTGTGTCCCACTGTGTCCCGCTGTGTGCCCCCTTTGTTCCCGTCTGTGTCCTGCTGTGTCCCCTGCTGTGTCCCCGCTGTGTCCCGCTGTGTCCCCGCTGTGTAACGCTGTGTCCCCCTTTGTGTCCCGCTGTGTCCCCCGCTGTGTCCCTGCTGTGTCCCTTTGTGTCCCGATGTGCCCTACTGTGTACCCCGCAGTGTCCTGCTGTGTCGTCCGATGTGTCCCGCTGTGTCCCGCTGTGTCCCCACTGTGTCCCGCTGTGTCCCGCTGTGTCCCCTGCTGTGTCCCACTGTGTCCCCGGCTGTGTCCCCCGCTTTGTCCCTCTCTTCCACGCTGTGTACTGCGGTGTCCTTGCTGTGTCCCAATTTGTGTCCCGCTGTGTCCTCGCTGTGTCCCCCGCTGGGTCCCGCTGGGTCCCCATGTGTCACACTGTGTCCTCTCTGTGTATCCCTCTGTGTCCCGCTGTGTCCTTGCTGTGTCCCCCACTGTGTCCCCGCTGTGACATCATGTGTCCCTGCTCTGTGCCCCGCTGTGTCCCTGCTGTGTCCCTTTGTGTCCCGCTGTGTCCCGCTGTGTACCCCTTTGTGTCCCGCTGTGTCCCGCTGTGTACCCAGCAGTGTTCTGCTGTGTCACCTGATGTGTCCCGCTGTGTCCCTGCTGTGTCCCCTGCTGTGTCCCGCTGTGTCCCCGGCTGTGTCCCCCACTGTGTCCCGCTCTTCCACGCTGTGTGCTGCAGTGTCCTTGCTGTGTCCCCATTTGTGTCTCTCTGTGTCCTCGCTGGGTCCCCCGCTGTGTCCCGCTGTGTACCCATGTGTCACGCTGTGTCCTCGCTCTGTATCCCTCTGTGTCCTGCTGTGTCCTTGCTGTGTCCCCAACTGTGTCCCCGATGTGACCCGATGTGTCCCTGCTGTGTCCCCCGCTGTGTCCCGCTGTGTCCCCGGCTGTGTCCCCCGCTGTGTCCCCCTCTTTCCCGCTGTGTCCTTGCTGTGTCTCCATTTTTGTCCCGCTGTGTCCTCTCTGTGTCCCCAGCTGTGTCCCGCTGTGTCCCCATGTGTCACGCTGTGTCCTCTCTGTGTATCCCTCTGTTTCCCGCTGTGTCCTCGCTGTGTCCCACACTGTGTCCCCACTGTGACCCGCTGTTTCCCTGTTGTGTCCCCCGCTGTGTCCCCGGCTGTGTCCACCGCTGTGTCCCGCTCTTTCCCGCTGTGTCCCGCTGTGTCCTTGCTGTGTCCCCATTTGTGTTCCGCTGTGTCCTCTCTGTGTCCCCCGCTGTGTCCCGCTGTGTCCCCATGTGTCACACTGTGTCCTCTCTGTTTATCCCTCTGTGTCGCGCTTGTCCTCGCTGTGTCCCCCATTGTGTCCAGGCTGTGACCCGCTGTGTCTATGCTGTTTCCCCGCTGTGTCCCGCTGTGTACCGTTGTGTCCCGATGCCCAGCGCTGTGTCCTGTTGTGTCCCCGCTGTTTGCATGTGTGTTCCCCCGGTCCCCCGCTGTGTCCCCCGCTGTGTCCCGCTGTGTCCCCCGCTGTGTCCCGCTGTATCCCGCCGTGTCCCCGCTGTCTGCCAGTGTGTCACCTCTGTCCCCCGCAGTGTCCTCCGCTGTGTCCCGCTGTGTCCTCGCTGTGTCTCACTGTGTCCCCCCTTTGTCTCCGCTGTGTCCCGCTGTGTCCGTGGTGTGTCCTCGCTGTGTAACCGCTGAGTCCCTCTGTGTCCCCGCTGTGTCCCACTGTGTCCCCCGCTGTGTCCCCGCTGTGTCATCCTGTATCCCGCTGTGTCCTCGCTGTGTCCTTCTGTATCCCTCTGTGTCCCCCTTTGTGTCCCCCGCTGTGTGCCCTGCTGTGTCCCGCTGTGTCCTGCTGTGTCCTCACTGTGTCTCCGCTGTGTCCCGCTGTCTCCCGCTGTGTCCCGCTGTGTCCTGCTGTGTCCGCCTCTGTGTCCCCCGCTGTGTCCCGCTGTGTCCCTGCTGTGTCCCCGCTGGGTCCCGCTGGGTCCCGCAGTGCCCCACTGTGTCCCTGCTGTGTTCCGCTGTGTCCCTTGTGTGTCCTGGCTGTGTAACCTCTATTTCCCTCTGTGTCCACGCTGTGTCCAACGTTGTCCCGCAGTGTCACCCTACGTCCCCGCTGTGTCCTCGCTGTGTCCTTCTGTATACCGCTGTGCCCCCGCTGTGTCCCCCACTATTTCCCCGCTGTGACTTGCTATGTCCATACTGTGTTCCCTGCTGTGTCCCGCTGTGTCCCGCTGTGTGTCCCGCTGTGTTCCCCGCTGTGTCCCGCTGTGTCCCGCTGTGTGCTTGCTCTCCACCGGTATGTCCCCCGCTGTGTCCTCGCTGTGTCCTTCTGTATCCCGCAGTGTCCCCCGCTGTGTCCCCCACTATTTCCCCGCTGTGACTTGCTGTGTCCATGCTGTGTCCCCCGCTGTGTCCCGCTGTGTCCTGCTGTGTCCCCGCTGTGGCCCGCTGTGGCCCGCTGTGTCCCCGCTGTGTCCCCGCTGTGTCCCGATGTGTACCGCTGTGTCTGGCTCTGTGTACCCCGCTGTGTCCTGCTGTGTCCCCCGCTGTGTCCTGCTGTGTCCTCGCTGTGTACCCCGCTGTTTCCCCCTGTTTCCCACGCTATGTTCCCCTGTGACCCCCGCTGTGTCCCTCTGTGTTCTTTGCTGTGTCCCCCGCTGAGTCCCGCTGTGTCCCCGGCTGTTTACCGCTGTGTCCCCCACTGTGTCCCCCGCTGTGTCCCCGCTGTGTCCCCGCTGTGTCCCTCTGTGTCCCTGGTGTGTCCTCGCTGTGTAACTGCTATGTCTCTCTGTCCCCGCTATGTCCCACTGTGTCCCGCAGTGTCCCCCTATGTCCCCTCTGTGTCCCGCTGTGTCTCCATAGTTCCCCGGTTTGTCCCCACTGTCCCCCGCTGTGTCCCTCGCTGTGTACCTGTGTGTCCTGCTCTGTCCTCGCTTTGTCCTTGCTATGTCCCGCTGTGTCCATGCTGTGTCCGTGCTGTGTTCCACTCTCTCCCGCTGTGTGCAGCTCTGTGTCCTCCGCTGTGTCCCCCGCTGTGTCCCGCTGTGTCCCGCTGTGTCCCGCTTTGTCCCCCGCTGTGTCCCGCTGTTTCCCACTGTGCCCCTGCTGTGTCCCCGCTGTGTCCCGCTGTGTACCCCACGGTGTCCCACTGTGTCCCCCGCTGTGTCCCTGCTGTGTCCCTTTTTGTCCCGCTGTGGCCCGATGTGTACCCTGCAGTGTCCTGCTGTGTCCCCCGATGTGTCCCGCTGTGTCCCGCTTTGTCCCCGGCTGTGTCCCCTGCTGTGTCCCGCTCTTTCCCGCTGTGTCCCGCTGTGTCCTTGCTGTGTCCCCATTTGTGTCCTGCTGTGTCCTCGCTGGGTCCCCCGCTGTGTCCTGCTGTGTCCCCATGTATCACGCTGTGTCCTCGCTGGGTCCCCCGCTGTGTCCCTGCTCTGTCCCTCTGTGTTCGACTCTCTCCCTCTGTGTGCGGCTCTGTGTCCCCGTCTGTGTCCCCCGCTGTGTCCAGCAGTATCCCGGTGTGTCCCGATTTGTCCCCCGCTGTGTCCCACTGTTTTCCACTGTGCCCCTGCTGTGTCCCCGATGTGTGCCTCTGTGTAGCCCGCTGTGTCCCACTGTGTCCCGCTGTGTGCCCCCTTTGTTCCCCTCTGTGTCCTGCTGTGTCCCCTGCTGTGTCCCCGCTGTGTCCCGCTGTGTCCCCGCTGTGTAATGCTGGGTCCCCCTTTGTGTCCCGCTGTATCCCCCGCAGTGTCCTGCTGTGTCACCCGCTTTGTCCCGCTGTGTCCCGCTTTGTCCCCACTGTGTCCCGCTGTGTCCCCGCTGTGTCCCCTGCTGTGTCCCGCTGTGTCCCCTGCTGTGTCCCGCTGTGTCCCCTGCTGTGTCCCCCGCTGTGTCCCGCTCTTCCACGCTGTGTGCTGCTGTGTCCTTGCTCTGTCCCCATTTGTGTCCCGCTGTGTCCTCGCTGGGTCCCCCGTTGAGTCCCGCTGTGTCCCCAAGTGTCACGCTGTGCCCTCGCTGTGTCCCCTGCTGGGTCCCGCTGGGTCCCCATGTGTCACACTGTGTCCTCGCTGTGTATCCCTCTGTGTCCCGCTGTGTCCTTGCTGTGTCCCCCACTGTGTCCCCGCTGTGACATGATGTGTCCCTGCTCTGTGCCCCGCTGTGTCCCTGCTGTGTCCCTTTGTGTCCCGCTGTGTCCCGCTGTGTACCCCGCACTGTCCTGCTGTGTCACCCGATGTGTCCCGCTGTGTCCCGCTTTGTACCCACTGTGTCCCGCTGTGTCCCCGCTGTGTCCCCTGCTGTGTCCCGCTGTGTCCCCGGCTGTGTCCCCCACTGTGTCCCGCTCTTCCACGCTGTGTGCTGCAGTGTCCTTGCTGTGTCCCCATTTGTGTCCCGCTGTGTCCTCGCTGGGTCCCTCGCTGTGTCCCTCTGTGTCCCCATGTGTCACACTGTGTCCTCGCTGTGTATCCCTCTGTGTCCCGCTGTGTCCTTGCTGTGTCCGCAACTGTGTCCCCGATGTGACCCGATGTGTCCCTGCTGTGTCCCCCGCTGTGTCCCGCTGTGTCCCCGGCTGTGTCCCGCTCTTTCCCGCTGTGTCCTTGCTGTGTCCCCATTTTTGTCCCGCTGTGTCCTATCTGTGTCCCCCGCTGTGTCCCGCTGTGTCCTTGCTGTGTCACGCTGTGTCCTCTCTGTGTATCGTTCTGTGTCCCTCTGTGTCCTCGCTGTGTCCCACACTGTGTCCCCGCTGTGATCCGCTGTGTCCCTGTTGTGTCCCCCGCTGTGTCCCATGCTGTGTCCCGCTGTGTCCCCGGCTGTGTCCCCCGCTGTGTCCCGCTCTTTCCCGCTGTGTCCTGCTGTGTCCTTGCTGTGTCCCCATTTGTGTTCCGCTGTGTCCTCTCTGTGTCCCCCGCTGTGTCCCGCTGTGTCCCCATGTGTCACAATGTGTCCTCTCTGTGTATCCCTCTGTGTCCCGCTGTGTCCTCGCTGTGTCCCACATTGTGTCCAGGCTGTGACCCGCTGTGTCCATGCTGTGTCCCCGCTGTGTCCCGTTGTGTCCCGATGTCCACCGCTGTGTCCCGTTGTGTCCCCGCTGTTTGCATGTGTGTTCCCGCGGTCCCCCGCTGTGTTCCCCGCTGAGTCACCCGCTGTGTCCTTTGGTGTGTCCCCAGCTGAGTCCCGCTGTGTCCCCTGCTGTTTACCGCTGTGTCACCCACTGTGTCCCCCGCTTTGTCCCCGCTGTGTCCCCGCTCTGTCCCGCTGTGTCCCGCTGTGTCTCTCTTTGTCGCCCCCTGTGTCCCCCTGTGTCTCCGCTGTTTCCAACTGTGACCCCCGCGCTGTCCTGCTGTGTCCCCGTTGTCCACCGGTGTGTCCCCTCTGTCCCCCGCTGTGTCCCCGCTGTGTCCCGATGTGTCCCGCTGTGTCGCCGCTTTGTCTCTGCTGTGTCTAGCTGTGTCCCGCTCTGTCCACGCTGTGTCCCGCTCTGTCCCAGGCTGTGTCCCGCTGTGTCCCCCGCTGTGTTCCGCTGTGTCGCTGCTGTGTCCTGCTGTGTCACAGCTGTGTCCCCGGTGTGTCCCGCTGTGTCCCCGCTGTGTCCCCGCTGTGTCCCCCGCTGTTTCCCCGCTGTGTCCCACTCTGTCCCTGCTGTGTCCCCGCTGTGTCCCCCGCTGTGTCCCAGCTGTGTCCCACTCTGTCCCCACTGTGTCCCGCTTTTTCCTGCTGTGTCCCCCGCTGTGTCCCGCTGTGTCCCCCTTGTGTCCGGTTGTGTTTCCCGCTGTGTCCTGCTTTGTACCCTCTGTGTCCCGCTGTGTACCGATGTGTCCCCGCTGTGTCCCCGCTGTGTCTCCCTGCTGTCCCCCACTGTGTCCCCACTCTGTTCCCCTGTGTCCCAGCTGTGTCCCCGCTGTGTCTCCCTGCTGTCTCCCGCTGTGTCCCCTCTGTGTCCCGCTGTTTCCCGCTGTGTCCTCGCTGTGTCCCCGCTTTTTCCCGCTATGTCCTGCTGTATCCGGCTGTTCCGGCTGTCCCCCAATGTGTATCCTGCTCTGTTGACGCTGTGTCCCGCTGTGTCCCCCGCTGTGTCCCGCTGTGTCCCCTGCTGTGTCCCCCTCTGTGTCCCACTGTGTCCCGTTGTGTCCTTGCTGTTTCCCCGCTGTGTCCTGCTGTGTCCCTTTGTGTCCCCGCTGTCCCCCGCTGTGTCCCCTGCTGTGTCCCCCGCTGTGTCCCGCTGTGTCCCCGCTGTGTCCCCGCTGGGTCCCGCTGGGTCCCGCTGTGTCCTCGCTGTGTCCCCGCTGTGTCCCGCTGTGTCCCTGTTGTGTCCTCACTGTGTAACCGCCTAGCCCCTCTGTGTCCCCGCAGTGTCCCACTGTGTCCCCCGCTGTTTCCCTGCTGTGTCCCCGCTGTTTCCTCCTGCGTCCCGCTGTGTCCTCGCTGTGTCCTTCTGTATCCTGCTGTGTCCTCCGCTGTGTCCCCCTCTATTTCTCCACTGTGACTTTCTGTGTCCATGCTGTGTTCCCCGCTGTGTCCCGCTGTGTCCCTGGTGTGTCCTCACTGTGTAACCGCTAAGCTCCTCTGTGTCCCCGCAGTGTCCCACTGTGTCCCCCGCTGTTTCCCCGCTGTGTCCCCGCTGTTTCCTCCTGTGTCCCCCTGTGTCCTCGCTGTGTCCTTCTGTATCCTGCTGTGTCCTCCGCTGTGTCCCCCACTATTTCCCCGCTGTGAATTTCTGTGTCCATGCTGTGTCCCCCGCTGTGTCCCGCTGTGTCCCGCTGTGTCCCCCGCTGTGTTCCCCGCTGTGTCCCACTGTGTCCTCGCTGTGTCCCCGCTGTGTCCCGCTGTGTTCTGCTGTGTCCGCCTCTGTGTCCCCCGCTGTGTCCTGCTGTGTCCCCGCTGTGTCCCGCTGTGTCCCCGCTGTGTCCTGCTGTGTCCCCGCTGTGTCCCGCTGTGTCCCGCTGTGTCACCGCTGTGTCCCCACTGTGTCCAGCTGTGTCCCCGCTGTGTCCGCTGCTGTGTCCCGCTGTGTTCCCGGCTGTGTCCCCCGCTGTGTCCCGCTCTTTCACGCTGTGTTCCGCTGTGTCCTTGCTTTGTCCCCATTTGTGTCCCGCTGTGTTCTCTCTGGGTCCCCCGCTGGGTCCCGCTGTGTCCCCATGTGTCACGCTGTGTCCTCGCTGTGTATCCCTCTGTGTCCCGCTGTGTCCTTGCTGTGTCCCCCACTGTGTCCCCGCTGTGACACGATGTGTCCCTGCTGTGTTCCCCGCTGTGTCCCTGCTGTGTCCCGCTGTGTCCCGCTGTGTACCCCGCAGTGTCCTGCTGTGTTCCCCGATGTGTCCC
>NW_012287264.1:0-981 GCF_000151885.1 Dipodomys ordii
GAATAATGGCCTGATGACCCGGGGCGACGAGGTGAATCAAGCGCGAGGAAGGACCAGCCAACCCGGGCCTGGGGTTCTCCGGGCCTCGGGAGCAGGGGCCGGCCCTGAGGCACGAGGACGTCCGGACGAGGGGCTCCCGCTGCGGGGCCGCGAAGGGCCGCGCGCCCACCCGGCCTCCTCACCGTGGCTCTGCAGGATCTCGTGCTTGAGGCCGCCGGAGTAGTCGATGAGCTCCTGCAGGCCGCGTTCGCACAGCTGCCCGTAGCCCGAGAACTTGTGCAGCACTTCTCCAGCTCGCGCTCCACCGTCACGCACTGATCCATGCCGGAGGCGGCGGCGCTCGGCTCTCCGGCGCCCGGGTATCCGCAGCCGTTCGGCCCGGGCCCCGCCGGGGCCGCTTCCTGCTCCTCGTCCCCCAGGCGGGCGGCGAGGACGGCTGAGGCGGCGGGCGCGCTAGCCCCGGCGCCGGGGGAGCCCCGCGCAGCCCGTGCCCACCTGCCCCATGGCACCCCGGCCTCCCGCCGCTGCTCCCGCTCACCAGCTCGCCCACCCAAACCCACCAGGCGCCGCGTCCCTGGCCCCGGCCCGCCGCGTTCGGGTGCCGGCGGCGGCGCCGCCGATTGTTTTTGTTTTCACGAGAACTGGCCGATGACCTGGTTCTCCCGGGCGGCACCAAGAGCCGCCAACTGGGAGGGGGTCAGCCTCCCCAGCGAAGGAAGGTGGCGGCGCGGGCCGTACCAAAATCGCCCTCAAAAGGAGGGGAGCAGCCCGGCGAGCGCCGGCGGAAAGACGCAGCCGGCGTCCGCACGCGCCGCGGCGCTTTAGGTGTGGGCCGTACCACGGGGCAGGCGTGAGAGGGAGAGGCCGAAGGTGGAGCGGGGACCCGATTGGTCCAAGTTACTAAACAGGGAACTTTGGAGACACCCTCAGCTCTCCGAGAGAAGCCACCACTACGCGGCCCGTAAACAAGGGGGTGGAAAA
>NW_012287265.1:0-1202 GCF_000151885.1 Dipodomys ordii
CTGACCGATGAGTGTGGTTCATTCAGGCCAGCTAGTCACAGGTCCGCTTAGTGCTCTGAGTTAAAGGAGACACAACAAACGGGCTACAGAATGATTAGATGCAGGGCTCTGCTCAGCTTTTTTCAGATGTCATATAATGAGTAACTAGGATTATAGGCAAGAGACACTAGTCAAATGATAGTATCAGGATGGTCCAGTTCCTCCGCCGTTTTGTGTATGAACAGGGGGGTCCGATCAGGAACCATCGCTAAAGGCTGGTAGTCAATAATCAGGCCCTTTCCGGGACCTTGAAAGTCAGTGCGGGAGAAGACCGGGGGTCGGGTCCCATGTCAGCGCGCGGGGAGGAAGAAACCATGTCGCGCCCCCCACCCCCACCCCGGAGCACCCACCTTCATGTCGCTGATGATGGTCTGGAAGAGGCCTCCGAGCGCGCTGCATTCCTTCTCAATCACAGCCTCCATTTTCCCGGCGCCGGCAGGGAGAGGGCAGGCTGGCGGGGCCGCGGGGCTGCGCGCGGGGCCGCTGGGCTGCGCGCGCGGGGCCGGGGCTCGCTCAGCCCGGGAGGAGCCTCACCCTCGGGGCGACCCGCCGCCGACTCGGCCGGGAGGACGCGCGCGGGTGCACACGGCTCGACCGCTCTCTGCCCAAAATGACAACAACAGTAATTGTGAAAGAAGCGCGGCGCTCCGTGAGGGGTGTGGGCTGGGGGCGGGGGTGCTGTCGCCTACGTGCGGCGCTCGGCTCGCGGCCTCGGAGCGGCCCGGACCAGACTGACAATCAGGCCACCACGAGCGCCCACGACGGGAGCGGCGAAGCCCATCTTGGTGCAGAGAAAATCGCCCGCTCTCTCGGGGCCAGCGCCATTGCAAGAGAAGAATCTGGTTTCCCGAAATGAATGTTTTTCCTCCCCCTGAAATTATCTTCAAAAAGAAAAGCAGGAGGAAGAAAGAAAGGAAAAAACGGCCCCGCAGCAGAAAAGGTCTGCTCACACAGCGCCCCGATTCTGTTGCTCGCAGCCCGCGGCCGCCGCCTCCTTTTCACTCCGGCGCGCCCGGCCCCGCGCTCGCTCTGGAGAAGCTCCCGGAGACGTTCCGAAGGGGGCGGCGCGCGCACGCGGGGCCGTGCGTCCGCCACGGGGGCGCGGGAGACGGGAGCGCGCGCCCCGGGCCGTGTGCGCGCCCTCCTTCCCCCCCACCCCCGCC
>NW_012287266.1:0-1206 GCF_000151885.1 Dipodomys ordii
GTACCTGTGTGCATTTAGCACAGACACACAGGTATCTGTGTGAGCTTGAGGGTGGAGATGGTGCCCTGTGCCTGGCATCTGAGACAGAGCAGAGGCCCATTCCATCTCTCCACGGAAAGGTCCATGTTGGACTTTACCTATTCAGACACAACGTGAAAAATGGTTCAGGAGTGAACATTCATTCTGGAATCAGAAAGTAAAGCTCATGAGTCAAGAGTCAGAGAGGAGAAATGATTCTTCTGGGAAGAATTCTTATAGTGTTGGACCAGCATCTGTAGAAATAGGAAAATTGGCATCAGATCAAGTTGCTCAACTTTTTA
This sequence comes from Dipodomys ordii, assembly GCF_000151885.1. NCBI lineage: Eukaryota > Metazoa > Chordata > Mammalia > Rodentia > Heteromyidae > Dipodomys > Dipodomys ordii. The sequence goes on from NW_012287266.1 coordinate 321, forward strand.
CCTCCTCTCTGTATCACTTTGAGTAAATACTCATTGTCTGGGGTATGGGTGGGATCAAATCCATCTCAAACAATTGTTAGAAGGAGTAAATGAAATAATTGTAATGCCATTCTATAGAAATGGTACTCATCGAATAGAAGATGGGAAGATGGGGCCAGGAATGTGGCTTAGTGGTAGAATGGCTAGCATGCAGGAAGCCCTAATTTGACTCCTCAGTACCATATACACAGAAAAAGCTGCAAGTGGCACTGTGGCTCAAGTGGTAGAATGCTAGCCTTGAGCAACAGCAGCTCAGGGATGGTGCCCAAGCCCTGAGTTCAAGCCCTAGGACTGGAAAAAAAAATAGAAAAGGGAAAAAAAGAAGATGGAGTGGGGGGTGAAGGAAAGAATGGGGGCCTGAGGAAAGTGTGATACATAGAAGAAAAGCTATCAGGTATTGTGGCCTATTCAGCTTGCAGATGGCAGGATGAGCTGATAAATCAAAACTTTCCAGGCAAAGAAATGGGGGGACCGATGGGGCTGGGAAGGTGGCTCAGTGGTAGAGCACTTGCCTTGCATGCCTGAGGCCCTGGGTTCGATTCCTCAGCACTACATAAGCAAAAAGAAAAAAGCCGGAAGTGGCACTATGGCTCAAATGGTAGAGCTCTAGCCTTGAGCTGAAGAGCTGAGGGACAGCGCCCAGGCCCAGAGTTCACGCCTCACAACCGGACCCCCCCCCAAAAATAAAAAATAAAATAAAAAGAAATGGGGGGACAGAGACTACCAAAAAAGATGAAAGTAACGACAAAGATGACGAAATAGGGCTAGCCAGTACATCTTTAGCCATCAGTCTTACAGGAAACAGAAAGGAGACCTGCCAATCAAAAGTCACCTTCATGACTCCAAT
>NW_012287267.1:0-762 GCF_000151885.1 Dipodomys ordii
ACCCATCACAAGTATAGTGGGTTGCCGCGGGGCGCCATCGATTCATCATAAAATTTGTAGCGTTCAACCGTTCGGCCCCCCTGGTCAGATTTTCCGGGGCCAGCGCGCGGGATATCAGGTGGTTAGCCTCTTCGTCAGTTCACGCTGATAACGACTCCAGGCTTGACAATAGACACTGATCATTACGAGTGGTGTGAAGCACGTCTTTTTGCAAGGTCACCATCTTTTTATTGATGTCCGGTCATAAGTTGTAACCCCCACCCCCCCACCCCCCACCCTCCTGCACCAAAGTTGTAAAGTTCGTTTTCAACATAACGACTTGTACTTCTCATTGTTGCAACGGGTTCGCCTGTATCCTTATTTAAACGACTTGTTTTTTCCCTTCCCCTCCACAAATTATACCTACATCAAATACAGTGAAAGCAAGGGTTATACTGTGGGGGAGGGACATACAAAGCAACAAAGAAATAATCTTATAAATGTATTAGAAACAACCGCATGAAAGAAAAAAATTTGAATACATATCTTAGGGTTCATTCCCCTAACATCACCTTATCTGACCTTTTCTGCTTGACTCAGACATATACTAGATATTGCAGATAAGGGAAACCATATAGATATATGGTTTTGAATCTTATGAAAAGATATACATTATTACACATACATGTTTAAATTCCTAAGTTATATTAAAAAGATGTCATGGTTAATAATACTGCAATGAACATGATTGTGAGGTGGATTGTTTTGTATCCTAGTTTGTAA
>NW_012287268.1:0-1250 GCF_000151885.1 Dipodomys ordii
CATACCTCATTATATGCACTCTAGAAAGTACTGGCAGCAAGACAATTACTCAGTGAATTTATCCCTCTCTCTACCTGAAATAGTTGAGTGCATTTGCCATGGAATTGCCTTGCAAGCGTAAATTAGGTAGAATTTCTACAAGGAAGTGAGCCTCCAACTTTTCCCTGCCCTAGATTTGAGTTTATAATTTGTCTTCCATTTTTCCTCTGAAGGTAGGAAAGGGAATAAGGAATTCTGTTTACAGTTGGATCTGTAAATGCTCATTACTTATTTCAAATCATAGAATTTTTTTCAGCTTCATTTAGAATTCCTGAAAAATTTCACGAGGAGTAAAATGTAATCAAAAACAGAATATATAAGAATAATGTCCTTAATAAAATGTTAGTTCTGCTGTCATTTTCAAATCCTGAATTACAGAACACTATTAAGTTGATAGATTTGATAGGAAAGTATTTCTCTTATTTTAGCCTCTTTAAGTGCTATTAAATTAATATGCCTTAGAAAGGAGGAAATAGAATATTTATATCATGTATTATGACCCTTTACTATCTAATTCCTATATGAATGCTTAAATAGGGATACAGGTGGACCCATTGCAACAATGAGATGTACAAGGCGTTATGTCGAAAAACGAACTTTACAACTTTGGCTGGGGAGGTGGGGGTGGGGGTGGAGGGAAAAGGACTGAAGACTCAGAAATGAATCCACTCACCTATAGCCACTTAATCTTTGACAAGGGAGCTAAAAAATATAGTGGAAAAAAGATAGCATTTTCTGTAAATGGTGTTGGCAAAATTGGTTAAACACCTGTTAAACTAAAACTAGATCCGTATATATTGCCCTGCACCAGAATCAACTCCAAATGGATAAAAGACCTTAAAATTAAAGCAGACACCGTGAAAACATTACATGAAGGAATAGGAGAAACTCTAGGGCTCTTTAGCACACGCCAAAATTTTTTAATAGAGAACAAGAAACAAAACAAATCAAAGAACGGTTGGGGAAATGGGATTGCATGAAACAACAGAGCTTCTGCAAGGCAAAGATCAAAGCTAACAAGAACTGTAGACAGCCCACGTACTGGGAGACGATCTTCATGAGTCATAAAATGAACAAGGTCTTATATCTAAAATATACTTAGAACTCAAAAAATTAAATTCCCCAACAACAAATCCTCAAAGAAACAGCAAAGACTTAAAGAGAGATTTCTCTGAAGAGGAAATAAAAATGCCCATTAGACACATGAAGAA
>NW_012287269.1:0-751 GCF_000151885.1 Dipodomys ordii
ACGGACGGGGTATAAAAGTGATGGTCGACCTTGCCCGGTCTGGTTTTTTCCTCGCCCTTCCCGGCCTCCACCGTTTCCACCCCTGGCTCAGCGCCCAGGAGGAGCCGGAGCACTAAGAGCCTGCGGGGCGGAAAAAAACGAGGCCCACAGGCGATCGGACGACGGGGAGGCTCATCCTGGGGTTGCGGGGAACGGGGTGAGAAGCTGGAGCGCGCGGAGCCACCCGTCCGATCCTCCTGGGCCGCGCACGCCGTGGGGGCGCAGGCCGGGAGGCCCCGCTACGTGTCGTTCCTCCGCGCGCTGCCGCCGGGCGCCGCCGCGGCCCGCCCCCTCGAGGAACCTGCGCCGCTCCCCGCCGAACCCGCGGCCGCCCCGTCGGGCCGGTACTTGAGCCAGCTAATGATCCATGTGACCACTACCGAGAAGAGCGCCAGGATGCTGGCCACCGACAGGCAGATGGGCCCCACCGGCGAGGGGGAAGGTGAACCGGTGGCTTTGGTGCCGCGCCAGGGGGCGGCGCCCCGCCTCCCGGGGGTCCCCCGGCGCCGGCGCCCCCGCCCCCGTAGTGGTTGACGAAGATGAGGCCGGTGAAGAGCAGCACCACCATGGAGAGGAAGGAGAAGACCACGCACACGCAGCCGGCCGTGAGCGCCGCGCGCTTGCAGTTCTGGCAGCTCTCGTAGGCTCCCGGGGCGCGCAGGCCGGAGCGCGCGCGAGACCCCGGGGCCGCGTCCTCGGCGGGCGGCGGCGG
>NW_012287270.1:0-386 GCF_000151885.1 Dipodomys ordii
CGGGGAAAGCCGGCCAACGAGCCTAGAAAGGAAGGGAAGAAACAGAAAGGTGTGGGCTTAGGGCAGTGGCATCACGTAGCGGTCACATGTGCGTATCCACCAGCACCGCCGCGGAGCATGCGGCAATACTGGACAGTGTCCATTTCGCTGTCAGGATGGGGGATACAGGCAAGGGCCATCGGTGCAGGCATATTCGCACACACACACATGCATCAAAAGTATATCTTCTGTATCCATTCACTACATTATTTGCTTCATTTTTCTTCCTCTACCAATATTAGCTTTAAGAACTCAAAATTCATAAATAAAACATTTTAGTTGTAAAACCCAAATACTAATGATATATAGAGTGGATAAGTCTTAAAATCATCTGATGAAAATAGTCA
>NW_012287271.1:0-1657 GCF_000151885.1 Dipodomys ordii
TCACTGCCACTCTGCCTCAAGTGGTAGAGCAGTGGCCTTGAGCTGAAGGGCTGAGGGACAGCTCCCACGCATTAAATTAAAGCTCCCAGACTGGAGAAGAGAAAGAAAGAAAGAGAAAAAGATAACAGGAAAGAAGGAAGGAAGGAACGAAAGAAGTAATAGAAAGGGAGGGAGGGAGGGAAGGAGAGAAAGGAGACAGAAAGGGAGGGCGGGAGGAAAGGAGGAGGGAATGAAGGAACAAAGAAATGAAGGAAAGAAAGATGGAAGGATGGGGAAAACACAGGATAGAAAGAAAAGAAAGAAGATAGAAATAACGACACAGAAAGAAAGAAGCAAAGAAAGCAAGAAAGAAGAAAGAAAAAGGGAGGGAAGGAGGAGGGAATGAAGGAATAAAGGAATGAAGGATGGAGAGATGGAAGAATAGGCAAAAGACAGGATAGAAAAAGAAAGAAGAAAGAGAGACACAGAAAGAAAGAAAGAGAGAGAAAGACTTGGACTCAGGGAGGGAGGGATGGAGGGAGTGATGGAGGAAGGGAGGAAAGAAAGAATGAAGGAAAGAAGAAAGGAAGGAAGGATAAGAACAGAATAGGTCAGGGTTACTAAAATGGGGGCTTAGCTGGGCCCAGGTGGCTCCCACCTGTAATCCTAGCTACTCAGGAGCCTGAGTTCTGAGGATTGCAGTTCAAAGCCAGCCCAGGCTGGAACTCCAAGAGATTCTCATCTCCAATAATCCACTCAGAAAACCGGAAGTGGCGCTCTGCCTCAAGTGGTAGAGCACTGGCCTTGAGCTGAAGAGCTGAGGGATAGCGCCCAGGCCCAGAGTTCAAGCCCCAGGACCGACAAAAAAAAATAACAAAACAAAACAAAACAAAAACATTGCCGGCATTAGTAGAGCAGTTCCAGGACCGAGGAGTGGCATGAGCCAGGAAGTCATGGGTCTTAGCAGGGAAGAGGCCCAGAAGCCATTTTTTCCTGTTCCCCAGAGAATCTAGCAAATTTAGTCATCTTTTTCTCCGTTCTGAATATTTGGCTTTACTTTAGCCAATACGTTAACATAGTAGCAACACTCTTCACCCCAGCATACACAGATGTCTCCTATTTGGGCAGTGGGAAGATCTAGGGCCCTTCGGTTTGGGGCCAGAAAGGAGATCTGTTGTTAGAGTAGGCCAATGGTGGCAAGAGAAGTCTGAAGGCATTGTGTTCCCAGCTGCTTGAACTGTGGATGCTGTGGGGCTAGCTTTAAACTGTGGCCCAGTGTCCCTCCCGAAAGGACCACTGAGGCAAGAGTGGTAGCAGAGCTTCTGCCCACCAGCATGGCAAGAAGCACAGCTCGTGTTTGTCTTGGTGGAAGTCCACGTGTAGGGCAAATTCTGCAACGTTGTAGAAGGAAAGGTGAAGTGAGAGGGGAACCAACAAACCAGGTCTCTCAGCTGAGGAGTTTGCACACGAGTATAGGATTTGTCGGGGGTGAGGGGGAGAGCCTTTTCTTTGCTTGTGTGTGTTGAAGCACTCAAACAAGAACAAAAGCAAACCCTACGTTGGCATGCACATGTAGAATCTAGGAATGACCTTTCTGAGGTTCAGCCATCTCCTTGTAATCTTCTATTCTGTAATCAATTCCGATGACTGTGTAGAGCTAGAATGGGTTAGTCAATGT
>NW_012287272.1:0-13933 GCF_000151885.1 Dipodomys ordii
GCCTTGAGCTGAAGGGCTGAGGGACAGCTCCCACGCATTAAATTAAAGCTCCCAGACTGGAGAAGAGAAAGAAAGAAAGAGAAAAGATAACAGGAAAGAAGGAAGGGAGGAAACAAAGAAGTAATAGAAAGGGAGGGAGGGAGGGAGGGAGGGAGGGAGGGACGGAGGGAAGGAGAGAAAGGAGACAGAAAGGGAGGGCGGGAGGAAAGGAGGAGGGAATGAAGGAACAAAGAAATGAAGGAAAGAAAGATGGAAGGATGGGGAAAACACAGGATAGAAAGAAAAGAAAGAAGATAGAAATAAAGACACAGAAAGAAAGAAGCAAAGAAAGCAAGAAAGAAGAAAGAAAAAGGGAGGGAAGGAGGAGGGAATGAAGGAATAAAGGAATGAAGGATGGAGAGATGCAAGAATAGGCAAAAGACAGGATAGAAAAAGAAAGAAGAAAGAGAGACACAGAAAGAAAGAAAGAGAGAGAAAGACTTGGACCCAGGGAGGGAGGGATGGAGGGAGTGATGGAGGAAGGGAGGAAAGAAAGAATGAAGGAAAGAAGAAAGGAAGGAAGGATAAGAACAGAATAGGTCAGGGTTACTAAAATGGGGGCTTAGCTGGGCCCAGGTAGCTCCCACCTGTAATCCTAGCTACTCAGGAGCCTGAGTTCTGAGGATTGCAGTTCAAAGCCAGCCCAGCTGGAAACTCCAAGAGATTCTCATCTCCAATAATCCACTCAGAAAACCGGAAGTGGCGCTCTGCCTCAAGTGGTAGAGCACTGGCCTTGAGCTGAAGAGCTGAAGGATAGCGCCCAGGCCCAGAGTTCAAGCCCCAGGACCGACAAAAAAAAATAGCAAAACAAAACAAAACAAAAACATTGCCGGCATTAGTAGAGCAGTTCCAGGACCGAGGAGTGGCATGAGCCAGGAAGTCATGGGTCTTAGCAGGGAAGAGGCCCAGAAGCCATTTTTTCCTGTTCCCCAGAGAATCTAGCAAATTTAGTCATCTTTTTCTCCGTTCTGAATATTTGGCTTTACTTTAGCCAATACGTTAACATAGTAGCAACACTCTTCACCCCAGCATACACAGATGTCTCCTATTTGGGCAGTGGGAAGATCTAGGGCCCTTCGGTTTGGGGCCAGAAAGGAGATCTGTTGTTAGAGTAGGACATTGGTGGAAAGAGAAGTCTGAAGGCATTGTGTTCCCAGCTGCTTGAACTGTGGATGCTGTGGGGCTAGCTTTAAACTGTGGCCCAGTGTCCCTCCCAAAAGGACCACTGAGGCAAGAGTGGTAGCAGAGCTTCTGCCCACCAGCATGGCAAGAAGCACAGCTCGTGTTTGTCTTGGTGGAAGTCCACGTGTAGGGCAAATTCTGCAACGTTGTAGAAGGAAAGGTGAAGTGAGAGGGGAACCAACAAACCAGGTCTCTCAGCTGAGGAGTTTGCACACGAGTATAGGATTTGTCGGGGGTGAGGGGGAGAGCCTTTTCTTTGCTTGTGTGTGTTGAAGCACTCAAACAAGAACAAAAGCAAAACCTACGTTGGCATGCACATGTAGAATCTAGGAATGACCTTTCTGAGGTTCAGACATCTCCTTGTAATCTTCTATTCTGTAATCAATTCCGATGACTGTGTAGAGCTAGAATGGGTTAGTCAATGAGGACCCCTTCCTGACACTGAGAGGTTCTGGGAAATTCTTGTCCTGCCTGGAGGCGGTACAGGTGGGCACTTCCATGGCTGCCTGAGGCGCTTAGAGGAGGACAGGAAACTGTGATTGGCTGATGGGTTTGCTCCGCCCTTTGGGAGTGTCTTCCACCCCCTGGTGCTATCAAAGAAAGGCCAGGCCCATCTTCGGGTCATTGGGCTGGTGCGCTGCTCTCCTCTGGCTCCAGCTCTTGGCCGCAGCCGTCTCCCGTCTCGCTTGGGGTCCTCTGCTGAGAGTACGGAGGGCACCAGGCGACATCTACAACCGTGCCTGTGTTTACAGATGTCCTGGGGAGCATCCCTGCCGTTCCTGTGGTGCTGTGCTGCACCTGCCCTCTGTGACTGCCCGCATCTGCTGGCTGAAACAACCTACCAGCGCACAGACCTCTGCACGCAGACCTGAACCCACGCTCTGAACCTGCTCATGGACCTTACGACTGAAGAACTGACTCCACTGTCAGACAACAGCAAAGAGATGTCTACCTTCCCTGAGACACTGGAAGAAATTGAAGAGTCTCTCCAGAGCCTCTCTAACTCCTATCAAGACTATGCCAACGTCTCCACTATTCTAGAATCACATCCAGCTATACCTCTGACCGACTTTGGGGAGAGCAGCCAGCACAATCCAACCCACAGCCAGGTGAGAGCTTCTCCAGCCCTCGGTGCTGAGCAGACCATCAATGGGGGTCAGATACCAGTGCCCGGTGGACACCAGACCATCAGGGGAGGACTGATGCCAATCCCTGGTGGAGGCCAGACCGTGTGTGGAGGACAAGCGCCGATCCCTGGTAGTGAGCAGACCATCAATGCGGGTCAGATGCCAGACCCCGGTGGGGACAACAGCAAAGAGATGTCTACTTTCCTTGAGACACTGGAAGACATGGAAGAGTCTCTTGAGAGCTTCTCTAACCCCTATAGAGACTATGCCAACATCTCCACTGTTCTAGAATCACATCCCTCCATACCTCTGACCGACTTTGGGGAGAGCAACTGGCACAGTCCAACCCACAGCCAGGTGATGCCTTCTCCAGCCCTCGGTGGTGAGCAAAACATCAATGGGGGTCAGACGCCAGCCTCCACTGCTGACCAGACCACCAATGGACGACTGATGCCAATCCCCGGTGGTGACCAGACCATCAACGGAGAACAGATGCCACTCCCCAGTGGTGACCAGACCATGTATGGAGGACAGATGACAGTCCCCAATCGTGACGGGACCATCAATGGAGGACAGATGCCAGTCCCTGGTGGTGACCAGACCATCTCTGAAGGAGTCATGCCAGTCCCCGGTGGTGACCCGGCCATCTATGGAGGACAGATGCCAGATCCCAGCGGTGACCACACCATCAATGGAGGACAGATACCAATCCCCAATATTGAACAGACCATCAATATGGGTCAGCTACCAGCCCCCAGTGGTGACCAGATCATCTATGGAGGACTGATGCCAACCCCCGGTGGTGAACACACCATGAAGGAAGAACAGATGCCACTCCCCAGTGGTGACCAGACCATGTATGGAGGACAGATGTCAGTCCCCAATCGTGACGGGGCCATCAATGGAGGACAGATGCCAATCCCTGGTGGTGACCAGACCATCTCTGAAGGATTGATGCCAGTCCCCGGAGGTGACCCGACCGTCTATGGAGGACAGATGCCAGATCCCAGCGGTGACCACAGTACCAATGGAGGACAGATACCAATCCCCAGTTTTGGCCAGACCATCAATATGGGTCAGCTGCCAACCCCCGGTGGTGAACAGACCATCAATTGGGGTCAGATGCCAATCCCTGGTGGTGACCAGACCATCTATGGAGAACTGATGCCAACACCCGTTGGTGAACAGACCATCAATGGGAGTCAGATGCCAGTCCCCGGTGATAACCAGACCGTCAATGGGGAACAGATGCCAGTCTCCGGTGTTGACCAGACCATGTATGGAGGACAGATGTCAGTTCCCGGTGGTGACCAGGCCGTCAGTGGAGGACAGATGCCAGTCCCCAGTGGTGACCAGACTATTAATGTGGGTCAGATGCCAATTCCCACGGGTGTCCAGACCATCTATGGACGACTGATGCCAGTCCCCGGTGGTGATCAGACCATCTATGAAGAATTGATGCCACTGCCCGGTGCTGAGCAGACCATCAATGGAGGACAGATGCCAATCCCTGGTAGTGTCCAGACCATGTATGGAGGACAGAGGCCAATCCCCAGTGGTGTCCAGACCCTCTGTGGAGGACAGATGCCAGTGCCCAGTGGTGTCCAGACCAGCTTGGAGGAACAGACAATGGCTTTTCTTGCTAAGCATGCTTTCTGTAGTGTTCATGTAGTCACCTGCTATAGTACCCAGAACCTCTCCTGGGACTCTGTGCCGACTCAGCAACTTCTGTCGTTGACATGCCCACAACTCGTCCACGTCTCAAGTTCCCCTTCCACGCAAGGACAAGCCCCAGACAAGTGGGCCCTCAAGACCCAGAGTTTCCAGCTCCCCCAGCATCCTGCCCGACTGAAGCCCTATGTCTGCACATACCCAGGCTGTGGCAAATCCTACTTAAAGCCTTCCCACCTCCAGATCCACAATCGCAAACACACTGGGGAGAAGCCCTATGTGTGCGATGTGACGGGCTGTACGTGGAAGTTCTCCCGCTCAGATGAACTCAAACGACACAAACGGACACACAGCCAAGATCGGCCCTACCTGTGTACCAAATGCAACAAGAATTTTGCAAGAGCTGATCACGTAAAGCAGCATGAGAGAGTCCACAGTTAATTTTGTCGTCATGGAGCTTGAACTCAGGGCCTGGCCACTGTCCCTGAACTCTTGTGCTCCTGGTTAAAACTCTACCACTGAAAACCACATTACCTCTTCTGGTTTGGTGGTTGTTAATGGAAGATAAGGCTCACAGACTTTCTTGCTTAGGGTGGCTTTCAACCACAGTCCTCAGACCTCAGCCTCCTGAGAAGCATTGTAGAATTACGGAGCCAGCTTGTACTCTAAATCGACAATAATCTGTACATGTATTATATTGAATTATATTGTTTCTATTATTCTTATAACTGTAAGAGGTTTTTGTAATTTCTATTTTGTATATGATGTTTATGGTTTGTAGTTATTTTGTTATATAGCACAGTTTGTAATGAATGTTTTTATAACCTTTCAAATTCCAAATAAAATACTACTTTGAACACACACAAACACACTCACACTCACACAGAAGCTCCTTCTTAAGTAAAACTCCAGGCAGGAGCATATTCAGGTATAAGTTTCTTCTGAGATAATAGCCCACAAAGTCCTCATTTTGTCTGACAGAATTAATAAACCTTATTTCTTTTGTTCCAAGACCCTGATCTCATTCTTCATCAATTGTCTGGGAGGGGAAAGTCCATGAGATTCTCACCTCCAATGAGCCAGCAAAAAGCTGGAAATAGAGGTGTAACTCAGGTGGCAAAGCACCATCCTTGAGCAAAATAGCTCAGGCACAACACCCAGGCTCTAAGTTCAAGCCCCAGGAATAACACACACACACACAAACACACACTCTCTCTCTCTCTCTCACACACACACAAACACACACACACACACACGAAAGAATAGACAGTCTCTCCTCCATCAGGACAGAGAAAAGCAGCTGCCCTTAAGCTACGGAGGGTATTTCTAGGAAGGAGACTGAGAGAGATGGGGGGAACTGTGTTGAGAATGGGAGGCAGGGTTAACCTTAGTGGCCAAGCCAGAGCAACCTGGAGACACAGAGAGCCAGGCAGACTTGGCCTCGGGGCAGACAGAGCTTGGGCTTAGGGGCAGGCAGACATGGCCCCGGGGCAGACAGAACTTTGGCCTGGGGAATGTAGGCCTCATAGAATGACTTCACACCTGCGAACATTCCACCTTTTTCTCATTTTCTTTTTTTTTTTTTTTAACGGTCGTGGGGCCTGAACTCTGGGCCTGGGTGCTGTCCCTCAGCTCTTCAGCTCAAGGCTAGCGCTCTACCACTTGAGCCACAGCGCCACTTCCGGCTTTTTTCTTTTTGCTTATGTGGTGCTGAGGAATCGAACCCAGGACCTCGAGCATGCAAGGCAAGCGCTCTACCACTGAGCCACCTTCCCAGCCCTCATTTTCTTTTTTTTATTATTATATCTTTAAGTAGTTGTACAAAGAAGTTCCCATTCTACAAAACAGCACATGAGTACAAGGGCCTGACCAACATCATCACCCATCACTCCTAACCCATCCCTTTTCTCACTTTTTCTTTAATTTGAAATTAGGTGATTACCTAAATTTCACATGTTTCACGGTGTTGTGCAATAGTGACACTTAGTTAAAGTCACAATCACATTTTAACCTTCACTAGGCAAATTGTCATTATCACGGTCTATACAGTTGTGAATTCCAGGATCTTTGACAATAGAAATCAATTCTTCTGCCTCAGGGAATGATTACTTTTCCCTTTTCCCTCTTTCCCTATTTCCTCCCTTCCCATCGCTGTCTTTGGGTTGCTTAGTTCTTGTTCTTCTATGTCCAGTGCAGCCGATGGGCCCTTTTGTTGTACATTGTTCCATTTCCCACTTATTCTGTTCCTTGTTATTGGGCAGGAAAAGAGATAGTGATCCCTCTTCTGAAGTTGCTTCCTGCTAGAAAGGGGCGATGACCCTATGGGATGGCCTCCTGAAGGTCTGGGTATCCATCGGACTTGTGGGTGGAACTTGACTCTAGCCTCCATACCCACCATGTAGGAGCATCTGGTTCACCGTTTGGTTGGTGAAAACTTTAGCTCATGCCAGCAGTACCTCCTGTAAGCACTTGAAATAGGCAGGGGGAGCGGGGCTCGGAATGTGGCTCAGTGATAGACTGCTTGCCAGACATGCATGAAGCCCTGGGTTTGATTCCTCAGTACCAAATACACAGGAAGGCCAGAAGTGGTACTGTGCCTTAAGTGGTAGAGTGCTAGCCTTGAGCACAGAGAAGCTCAAGGACAGTGCCCAGGCCCTGATTCAAGCTCCAACTGGAAAACAGAAAGAAAGAAAGAAAGAAAGAAGGAAAGAAAGAAAGAAAGAAAGAAAGAAAGAAAGAAAGAAAGAAAGAAAGAAAGAAAGAAAGAAAGAAAGAAAGAAAGAAAGATAGAAAGAGAGAGAGGGAGGGAGGGAGGGAAGGAAGAGAGATAGAAAGAGAGAGAAAGAGAGAGAAAAAAAGGAGACAGACATGGATGCTGGGAGGGAGGGAGGGACGTAAGGAAGGACACAGGGTTGGAGGAAGGGATTAAGGAAAGAAGGAAGAAGGAAGGACAAGAAAAGAAAGGAAAAGAAAAAGTCAGGGTAACTAAAATGCCGGCTTAGTTGGGCACCGGTGGCTCCCACCTGTAATCCTAGCTACTCAGGAGCCTGAGATCTGAGGTTTGCAGTTCACAGCCAGGCCTGGCAGGAAACTCTGAGATTCTTATCTCCAATAGTCCACTCAGAAAACCCGAATCTGCCACTCTGCCTCAAGTGGTAGAGCAGTGGCCTTGAGCTGAAGGGCTGAGGGACAGCTCCCACGCATTAAATTAAAGCTCCCAGACTGGAGAAGAGAAAGAAAGAAAGAGAAAAAGATAACAGGAAAGAAGGAAGGAAGGAACGAAAGAAGTAATAGAAAGGGAGGGAGGGAGGGAGGGAAGGAGAGAAAGGAGACAGAAAGGGAGGGCGGGAGGAAAGGAGGAGGGAATGAAGGAACAAAGAAATGAAGGAAAGAAAGATGGAAGGATGGGGAAAACACAGGATAGAAAGAAAAGAAAGAAGATAGAAATAAAGACACAGAAAGAAAGAAGCAAAGAAAGCAAGAAAGAAAAAAGAAAAAGGGAGGGAAGGAGGAGGGAATGAAGGAATAAAGGAATGAAGGATGGAGAGATGCAAGAATAGGCAAGAAAAAGAAAGAAGAAAGAGAGACACAGAAAGAAAGAAAGAGAGAGAAAGACTTGGACCCAGGGAGGGAGTGATGGAGGAAGGGAGGAAAGAAAGAATGAAGGAAAGAAGAAAGGAAGGAAGGATAAGAACAGAATAGGTCAGGGTTACTAAAATGGGGGCTTAGCTGGGCCCAGGTGGCTCCCACCTGTAATCCTAGCTACTCAGGAGCCTGAGTTCTGAGGATTGCAGTTCAAAGCCAGCCCAGGCTGGAAACTCCAAGAGATTCTCATCTCCAATAATCCACTCAGAAAACCGGAAGTGGCGCTCTGCCTCAAGTGGTAGAGCACTGGCCTTGAGCTGAAGAGCTGAGGGATAGGGCCCAGGCCCAGAGTTCAAGCCCCAGGACCGACAAAAAAAATAACAAAACAAAAACATTGCCGGCATTAGTAGAGCAGTTCCAGGACCGAGGAGTGGCATGAGCCAGGAAGTCATGGGTCTTAGCAGGGAAGAGGCCCAGAAGCCATTTTTTCCTGTTCCCCAGAGAATCTAGCAAATTTAGTCATCTTTTTCTCCGTTCTGAATATCTGGCTTTACTTTAGCCAATACGTTAACATAGTAGCAACACTCTTCACCCCAGCATACACAGATGTCTCCTATTTGGGCAGTGGGAAGATCTAGGGCCCTTTGGTTTGGGGCCAGAAAGGAGATCTGTTGTTAGAGTAGGCCAATGGTGGCAAGAGAAGTCTGAAGGCATTGTGTTCCCAGCTGCTTGAACTGTGGATGCTGTGGGGCTAGCTTTAAACTGTGGCCCAGTGTCCCTCCCGAAAGGACCACTGAGGCAAGAGTGGTAGCAGAGCTTCTGCCCACCAGCATGGCAAGAAGCACAGCTCGTGTTTGTCTTGGTGGAAGTCCACGTGTAGGGCAAATTCTGCAACGTTGTAGAAGGAAAGGTGAAGTGAGAGGGGAACCAACAAACCAGGTCTCTCAGCTGAGGAGTTTGCACATGAGTATAGGATTTGTCGGGGGTGAGGGGGAGAGCCTTTTCTTTGCTTGTGTGTGTTGAAGCACTCAAACAAGAACAAAAGCAAAACCTACGTTGGCATGCACATGTAGAATCTAGGAATGACCTTTCTGAGGTTCAGCCATCTCCTTGTAATCTTCTATTCTGTAATCAATTCCGATGACTGTGTAGAGCTAGAATGGGTTAGTCAATGAGGACCCCTTCCTGACACTGAGAGGTTCTGGGAAATTCTTGTCCTGCCTGGAGGCGGTACAGGTGGACACTTCCATGGCTGCCTGAGGCGCTTAGAGGAGGACAGGAAACTGTGATTGGCTGATGGGTTTGCTCCGCCCTTTGGGAGTGTCTTCCACCCCCTGGTGCTATCAAAGAAAGGCCAGGCCCATCTTCGGGTCATTGGGCTGGTGCGCTGCTCTCCTCTGGCTCCAGCTCTTGGCCGCAGCCGTCTCCCGTCTCGCTTGGGGTCCTCTGCTGAGAGTACGGAGGGCACCAGGTGACATCTACAACCGTGCCTGTGTTTACAGATGTCCTGGGGAGCATCCCTGCCGTTCCTGTGGTGCTGTGCTGCACCTGCCCTCTGTGACTGCCCGCATCTGCTGGCTGAAACAACCTACCAGCGCACAGAGCTCTGCACGCAGACCTGAACCCACGCTCTGAACCTGCTCATGGACCTTACGACTGAAGAACTGACTCCACTGTCAGACAACAGCAAAGAGATGTCTACCTTCCCTGAGACACTGGAAGAAATTGAAGAGTCTCTCCAGAGCCTCTCTAACTCCTATCAAGACTATGCCAACGTCTCCACTATTCTAGAATCACATCCAGCTATACCTCTGACCGACTTTGGGGAGAGCAGCCAGCACAATCCAACCCACAGCCAGGTGAGAGCTTCTCCAGCCCTCGGTGCTGAGCAGACCATCAATGGGGGTCAGATACCAGTGCCCGGTGGACACCAGACCATCAGGGGAGGACTGATGCCAATCCCTGGTGGAGGCCAGACCGTGTGTGGAGGACAAGCGCCGATCCCTGGTAGTGAGCAGACCATCAATGCGGGTCAGATGCCAGACCCCGGTGGGGACAACAGCAAAGAGATGTCTACTTTCCTTGAGACACTGGAAGACATGGAAGAGTCTCTTGAGAGCTTCTCTAACCCCTATAGAGACTATGCCAACATCTCCACTGTTCTAGAATCACATCTCTCCATACCTCTGACCGACTTTGGGGAGAGCAACTGGCACAGTCCAACCCACAGCCAGGTGATGCCTTCTCCAGCCCTCGGTGGTGAGCAAAACATCAATGGGGGTCAGACGCCAGCCTCCACTGCTGACCAGACCACCAATGGACGACTGATGCCAATCCCCGGTGGTGACCAGACCATCAACGGAGAACAGATGCCACTCCCCAGTGGTGACCAGACCATGTATGGAGGACAGATGACAGTCCCCAATCGTGACGGGACCATCAATGGAGGACAGATGCCAGTCCCTGGTGGTGACCAGACCATCTCTGAAGGATTCATGCCAGTCCCCGGTGGTGACCCGGCCATCTATGGAGGACAGATGCCAGATCCCAGCGGTGACCACACCATCAATGGAGGACAGATACCAATCCCCAATATTGAACAGACCAGCAATATGGGTCAGCTACCAGCCCCCAGTGGTGACCAGATCATCTATGGAGGACTGATGCCAACCCCCGGTGGTGAACACACCATGAAGGAAGAACAGATGCCACTCCCCAGTGGTGACCAGACCATGTATGGAGGACAGATGTCAGTCCCCAATCGTGACGGGGCCATCAATGGAGGACAGATGCCAGTCCCTGGTGGTGACCAGACCATCTCTGAAGGATTGATGCCAGTCCCCGGAGGTGACCCGACCATCTATGGAGGACAGATGCCAGATCCCAGCGGTGACCACAGTACCAATGGAGGACAGATACCAATCCCCAGTTTTGGCCAGACCATCAATATGGGTCAGCTGCCAACCCCCGGTGGTGAACAGACCATCAATTGGGGTCAGATGCCAATCCCTGGTGGTGACCAGACCATCTATGGAGAACTGATGCCAACACCCGTTGGTGAACAGACCATCAATGGGAGTCAGATGCCAGTCCCCGGTGATAACCAGACCGTCAATGGGGAACAGATGCCAGTCTCCGGTGTTGACCAGACCATGTATGGAGGACAGATGTCAGTTCCCGGTGGTGACCAGGCCGTCAGTGGAGGACAGATTCCAGTCCCCAGTGGTGACCAGACTATTAATGTGGGTCAGATGCCAATTCCCACGGGTGTCCAGACCATCTATGGACGACTGATGCCAGTCCCCGGTGGTGATCAGACCATCTATGAAGAATTGATGCCACTGCCCGGTGCTGAGCAGACCATCAATGGAGGACAGATGCCAATCCCTGGTAGTGTCCAGACCATGTATGGAGGACAGATGCCAATCCCCAGTGGTGTCCAGACCCTCTGTGGAGGACAGATGCCAGTGCCCAGTGGTGTCCAGACCAGCTTAGAGGAACAGACAATGGCTTTTCTTGCTAAGCATGCTTTCTGTAGTGGTCATGTAATCACCTGCAATAGTACCCAGAACCTCTCCTGGGACTCTGTGCCGACTCAGCAACTTCTGTCGTTGACATGCCCACAACTCGTCCACGTCTCAAGTTCCCCTTCCACGCAAGGACAAGCCCCAGACAAGTGGGCCCTCAAGACCCAGAGTTTCCAGCTCCCCCAGGATCCTGCCCGACTGAAGCCCTATGTCTGCACATACCCAGGCTGTGGCAAATCCTACTTAAAGCCTTCCCACCTCCAGATCCACAATCGCAAACACACTGGGGAGAAGCCCTATGTATGCGATATGACGGGCTGTACGTGGAAGTTCTCCCGCTCAGATGAACTCAAACGACACAAACGGACACACAGCCAAGATCGGCCCTACCTGTGTACCAAATGCAACAAGAATTTTGCAAGAGCTGATCACGTAAAGCAGCATGAGAGAGTCCACAGTTAATTTTGTCGTCATGGAGCTTGAACTCAGGGCCTGGCCACTGTCCCTGAACTCTTGTGCTCCCGGTTAAAACTCTACCACTGAAAACCACATTACCTCTTCTGGTTTGGTGGTTGTTAATGGAAGATAAGGCTCACAGACTTTCTTGCTTAGGGTGGCTTTCAACCACAATCCTCAGACCTCAGCCTCCCGAGAAGCATTGTAGAATTACGGAGCCAGCTTGTACTCTAAATCGACAATAATCTGTACATGTATTATATTGAATTATATTGTTTCTATTATTCTTATAACTGTAAGAGGTTTTTGTAATTTCTATTTTGTATATGATGTTTATGGTTTGTAGTTATTTTGTTATATAGCACAGTTTGTAATGAATATTTTTATAACCTTCCAAATTCCAAATAAAATACTACTTTGAACACACACAAACACACTCACACTCACACAGAAGCTCCTTCTTAAGTAAAACTCCAGGCAGGAGCATATTCAGGTATAAGTTTCTTCTGAGATAATAGCCCACAAAGTCCTCATTTTGTCTGACAGAATTAATAAACCTTATTTCTTTTGTTCCAAGACCCTGATCTCATTCTTCATCAATTGTCTGGGAGGGGAAAGTCCATGAGATTCTCACCTCCAATGAGCCAGCAAAAAGCTGGAAATAGAGGTGTAACTCAGGTGGCAAAGCACCATCCTTGAGCAAAATAGCTCAGGCACAACACCCAGGCTCTAAGTTCAAGCCCCAGGAACAACACACACACACACACACACACAAACACACTCTCTCTCTCTCTCTCTCTCTCTCTCACACACACACACACACTCGAAAGAAAAGACAGTCTCTCCTCCATCAGGACAGAGGGTATTTCTAGGAAGGAGACTGAGAGAGATGGGGGGAACTGTGTTGAGAATGGGAGAGATGGGGGGAACTGTGTTGAGAATGGGAGGCAGGGTTAACCTTAGTGGCCAAGCCAGAGCAACCTGGAGACACAAAGAGCTTGGGCTTAGGGGCAGGCAGACATGGCCCCGGGGCAGACAGAACTTTGGCCTGGGGGAATGTAGGCCTCACAGAATGACTTCACACCTGCGAACATTCCACCTTTTTCTCATTTTCTTTTTTTTTTTTTTAACGGTCGTGGGGCCTGAACTCTGGGCCTGGGCGCTGTCCTTCAGCTCTTCAGCTCAAGGCTAGCGCTCTACCACTTGAGCCACAGCGCCACTTCCGGCTTTTTTCTTTTTGCTTATGTGGTGCTGAGGAATCGAACCCAGGACCTCGAGCATGCAAGGCAAGCGCTCTACCACTGAGCCACCTTCCCAGCCCTCATTTTCTTTTTTTTATTATTATATCTTTAAGTAGTTGTACAAAGAAGTTCCCATTCTACAAAACAGCACATGAGTACAAGGGCCTGACCAACATCATCACCCATCACTCCTAACCCATCCCTTTTCTCACTTTTTCTTTTAATTTGAGATTAGGTGATTACCTAAAGTTCACATGTTTCACAGTGTTGTGCAATAGTGACACTTAGTTAAAGTCACGATCACATTTTAACCTTCACTAGGCAAATTGTCATTATCATGGTCTATACAGTTGTGAATTCCAGCATCTTTGACAATAGAAATCAATTCTTCCGCCTCAGGGAATGATTACTTTTCCCTTTTTCCCTCTTTCCCTCCTTCCTCCCTTCCCATCGCTGTCTTTGGGTTGCTTAGTTCTTGTCCTTCTATGTCCAGTGCAGCCGATGGGCCCCTTTGTTGTACGTTGTTGCATTTCCCACTTAATCTGTTCCTTGTTATTGGCCAGGAAAAGAGATAGTGATCCCTCTTCTGAAGTTGCTTCCTGCTAGAAAGGGGCGATGACCCTATGGGATGGCCTCCTGAAGGTCTGGGTATCCATCGGACTTGTGGGTGGAACTTGACTCTAGCCTCCATACCCACCATGGAGGAGCATCTGGTTCACCGTTTGGTTGGTGAAAACTTTAGCTCATGCCAGCAGTACCTCCTGTAAGCACTTGAAATAGGCAGGGGGAGCGGGGCTCGGAATGTGGCTCAGTGATAGACTGCTTGCCAGACATGCATGAAGCCCTGGGTTTGATTCCTCAGTACCAAATACACAGGAAGGCCAGAAGTGGTACTGTGCCTTAAGTGGTAGAGTGCTAGCCTTGAGCACAGAGAAGCTCAAGGACAGTGCCCAGGCCCTGATTCAAGCTCCAACTGGAAAACAGAAAGAAAGAAAGAAAGAAAGAAAGAAAGAAAGAAAGAAAGAAAGAAAGAAAGAAAGAAAGAAAGAAAGAAAGAAAGAAAGAAAGAAAGAAAGAAAGAAAGATAGAAAGAGAGAGAGGGGGG
>NW_012287273.1:0-1745 GCF_000151885.1 Dipodomys ordii
TCAAAGAAGAGATAGAAATAAAGACACAGAAAGAAAGAAGCAAAGAAAGCAAGAAAGAAGAAAGAAAAAGGGAGGGAAGGAGGAGGGAATGAAGGAATAAAGGAATGAAGGATGGAGAGATGGAAGAATAGGCAAAAGACAGGATAGAAAAAGAAAGAAGAAAGAGAGACACAGAAAGAAAGAAAGAGAGAGAAAGACTTGGACCCAGGGAGGGAGGGATGGAGGGAGTGATGGAGGAAGGGAGGAAAGAAAGAATGAAGGAAAGAAGAAAGGAAGGAAGGATAAGAACAGAATAGGTCAGGGTTACTAAAATGGGGGCTTAGCTGGGCCCAGGTGGCTCCCACCTGTAATCCTAGCTACTCAGGAGCCTGAGTTCTGAGGATTGCAGTTCAAAGCCAGCCCAGGCTGGAAACTCCAAGAGATTCTCATCTCCAATAATCCACTCAGAAAACCGAAAGTGGCGCTCTGCCTCAAGTGGTAGAGCACTGGCCTTGAGCTGAAGAGCTGAGGGATAGCGCCCAGGCCCAGAGTTCAAGCCCCAGGACCGACAAAAAAAATAACAAAACAAAACAAAACAAAAACATTGCCGGCATTAGTAGAGCAGTTCCAGGACCGAGGAGTGGCATGAGCCAGGAAGTCATGGGTCTTAGCAGGGAAGAGGCCCAGAAGCCATTTTTTCCTGTTCCCCAGAGAATCTAGCAAATTTAGTCATCTTTTTCTCCGTTCTGAATATTTGGCTTTACTTTAGCCAATACGTTAACATAGTAGCAACACTCTTCACCCCAGCATACACAGATGTCTCCTATTTGGGCAGTGGGAAGATCTAGGGCCCTTCGGTTTGGGGCCAGAAAGGAGATCTGTTGTTAGAGTAGGCCAATGGTGGCAAGAGAAGTCTGAAGGCATTGTGTTCCCAGCTGCTTGAACTGTGGATGCTGTGGGGCTAGCTTTAAACTGTGGCCCAGTGTCCCTCCCGAAAGGACCACTGAGGCAAGAGTGGTAGCAGAGCTTCTGCCCACCAGCATGGCAAGAAGCACAGCTCGTGTTTGTCTTGGTGGAAGTCCACGTGTAGGGCAAATTCTGCAACGTTGTAGAAGGAAAGGTGAAGTGAGAGGGGAACCAACAAACCAGGTCTCTCAGCTGAGGAGTTTGCACACGAGTATAGGATTTGTCGGGGGTGAGGGGGAGAGCCTTTTCTTTGCTTGTGTGTGTTGAAGCACTCAAACAAGAACAAAAGCAAAACCTACGTTGGCATGCACATGTAGAATCTAGGAATGACCTTTCTGAGGTTCAGCCATCTCCTTGTAATCTTCTATTCTGTAATCAATTCCGATGACTGTGTAGAGCTAGAATGGGTTAGTCAATGAGGACCCCTTCCTGACACTGAGAGGTTCTGGGAAATTCTTGTCCTGCCTGGAGGCGGTACAGGTGGGCACTTCCATGGCTGCCTGAGGCGCTTGGAGGAGGACAGGAAACTGTGATTGGCTGATGGGTTTGCTCCGCCCTTTGGGAGTGTCTTCCATCCTCCTGGTGCTATCAAAGAAAGGCCAGGCCCATCTTCGGGTCATTGGGCTGGTGCGCTGCTCTCCTCTGGCTCCAGCTCTTGGCCGCAGCCGTCTCCCGTCTCGCTTGGGGTCCTCTGCTGAGAGTATGAGGGCACCAGGCGACATCTACACCGTGCCTGTGTTTACAGATGTCCTGGGAGCATCCCTGCCGTTCCTGTGGTGCTGTGCTGCACCTGCCCTCTG